>NC_135270.1:33235790-33538374 GCF_051311805.1 Agelaius phoeniceus | reverse complement strand
GGTTGAAGCAACAAAGGACATGCAATATCAGAAAGCAAAGATTTTTTTTTAACTATTGATCTGCTAACTTATGGAGCATATCAGAATAATGTGCTAGACAGATTCTTAGTGAACAGACATCTTCCTTAGCAGTTCTAGACAATACAGTGCCAGGAAAGCTGCTGATGCACAGTGGCTACTACAGTGCAAAATGATAAAGAGCAGCTATAGTAATAAATAGGGAGCTTCCAGGAAAGACAATGTTCATGCTATAACTTTGTTGAATCCTTCAAAGATTAAAATGAAACAAAAAAAATTGAAATGAAATATGTCTTGAAGCATACATTTGGCATGAATATTGAATATTTAAAATGTTTTTGCTTTTGTGTATCTATGACTGATAAGTCTTATAATGGTGACAATTGCTGCTTTCTTTCAGGAATAAGAAAAAAATATTTTTTATATTTTCTTTCATCTCTGAGTGTTTACATTAGATGAACTTTTGGACAAACACATGTCCATTTTACTTTGCCATATGTGGAACTTTTGTAATATTTAAAGAAAAATAAAATAAAATTCCTATTTCTGACCTGCTTATCTGCAACTATAACTGACATGAAGGACTGATTCACAGATATATCTGAGAGAATAAGTAAAATCTAAATGAGAATTGGCAAAATATTATTTTACAGTTTAATTGTATCTTTTCAATTTTCTGCAGGCTAAATTGCCAAATTATATACCCATGAGCACAAACAGCCTGTATACAGACATAAAGAAATATAACCTCATTTTATCAAGGCAGTTAATCTGCTAGGGAATCTTCTCTATGTCCTGATGTTCACTGTAGACTTTCGGCCTTTTACCTTTAGATTTTAAAGCACATAAAATATCTTGTTAACTAAGCAGGAATATTTTAGTAGTAATAATTATCTCTTTGGATCAAAAGCAAAAATAATATATTACATATAACTTGATATATGCGTGAATTTCCCTAAAAATCACAAATATATTCATGCTCTTTTAGTTCATCATCTGCTCTCCCTAAAATGCAAACTGTGGAATTTCAAGTGCATTGTTTAAAATCCTCTGCTTCGTGTCATGATCCCTGCATTATTTTACTCTATAGAAAGAGAAGGAAGAGTGCCTAAGGAAGTTCACAGAGGTAGAATACACAGTAGCAGATGACCTAGTTCATGCATATCATCCAACAGGAGGAGTCCAGTATCTGCTGGAATTTCTAGCCTTAAAATTGATATGAACTGAGATTTGTAACCAGTTTTGATATTTTTATTTTTTCTTCCTATGAGCTTCCGGAAAGGTGCCTCAATTTCTGTTTCCTCAGGATTCTATTCAATTCCTTTTAACTCAGGCAGTTTTTTAATTCTTCATATGTCCATACAGACCTCTTAATGAAAGCATCAGGGGTTGTAAATATCCAGAAGATTCAATTCTAAGAATGTTGTGAAAATTTTTATATTCTATTCTTGTTTTAATAATGGATTAGAGCTTGAAGCTTCAAAATAAAACCAAGGCACAAATGCAGACTCTCTTTAATGGCAGACTGATATCATTACAAGTTCTAGTACATATTTAGGATTTTTTTTTTTATTCATTTGTTTTCAGACTTGTTTAAAATTATAGAAACCTTTAAGAAATTGTTATTTAACCATATCCAATTTTGTTCCATGTGATAAAATTAACTCCTCTTAAAATACCAAGGTTTTATACATTGCACTTAAGTAAAATGGTAAACATACTCATTAATTTTTTTAAGGAAAAAATGTTAATAGCAAGCGGTAAAGATGCATACTGATTAGAAGAAATGGCCTTTTAATTTGTTTCACTCGTGTGACCTTCAACACTATGGTAATAAGGGAAAGCTTCACAATCACAAATGAATTCTATTTTCACAACATCCTGACAGTGCCTTGTAGGGTTGTGCTTTGATAAATATTAAGGAAAAGTGTAATATTTATTAAATAAAAGTGATTGATAAATAAATGCAAAGGCTTAATATTTGATAAATATTAAGTAATGCCAGGCTAACGATTGTAGAAATCTAAGCCAGTTGAGGAAATGAACCCCTCTTCCTAGTCCCAGCTAAATTCTGTCTCCATTAAATGATAGCTCTGAGAAGACATTTCTTACCAGATTAGTAGTATCTGAAGAAGAGCAGTGATCCCATAAAAAAAAAAAAACAAAAAAACAAGATGTGAAATAGACCTGTCAAGCTTCAGTGGTGGGAGGCACTTTTCAGGCTTGCACAGGAGGACACCTGTGGTGTTATCAGCCCAGCTCTGACCCCACGCAGGCACTGCACCCCTGGACATGTGCACTGTGAACTGTGTGTTTCTGGGACACTGAGCAGCCATTTGGAGTGACTTGGCTTATGGAGATTAAAGGAAAAGAATTCCTACTATCACCTCAAAACACACACCCTGTGAATAGAACTCACTAAATTATTTGTTGTGAATATTACCTAAAATTTATCTCCCCTTTTTTAGTCCCAGGCAACGCGTTCACATGAGGATGTTTTTATTTGTATCATTTAACCAACTGTAGAAAGAATCAATAGGACATGAGCAGTGTTTTCTGCTAACTTTTGTGTGAAAGACTCACCACAAAAAATGGGTCAGTTGTATTTTTCGGGGATTACAAAAGAGGGAAGCTGTGGAAATACAGTTTTTGTGAGGCATTCCCTGGAAAAATGCAGCTGTATCCACAACACTGTTAAATCAGGTTGGTGGTCTTTTGCAGGGATAGGGAGTTTACACTGCTGAATGGTAGGCATTTATTGAGCAGGGCCAGTTATACTGCAACACAGTTAACCCACTGCTCTTGGAAATGTTTTTAAGATATGCCTGTGGTGCAGAGCAACCCCTAGATTGTGTTTCCCAAAGGTACCACAGATCATAGAGAACAAAGAGATCACAGAAAAGCTGAAAATGCCTGGATTGCACAGCCACAGTCACTGTGACACTCCGCAGCTTCACACCTCTGTACAAAATATAAACTGGGAGAAGGGTAAAGGTGGTTGAAAGGAACCCACCACAAAAATCATCATGGGTAGGACCTTGTCCAACAGAGAGGTAGCTAGATGTTTTCCCTTAATTGGTGGTGGTCACACTACAGAGCTTGAGGATGATGATGAGAGAGAAATACTTGATCCTGTGGGTCATGATTAACAAGGAAAAACCACATTATCTAAATTTCTACATTTCAGGACAAGATTCATTCATATATCTACAAATTGCCTACCACACACTGGGAGCAATATAAATCATAATTATAAAGTAATATGACACAGTTGATTAATTGCTTAATTAAGCCTTAATTAATATTTGTAAAGCAGTTTAACATCCTTGGTTGAAAAGTCGTAGGGAAGTGTGAGATATTAAATATTACTATTTACAGTCAGAGATTCTGGCCTGCCCATGTTGAGATTTCAGAGAGATGCTTTGATAAATCAGTATTAAACTGTGGTTATTATTAAGGCAAGAATCCTTCGCTATTTCTCCAGTGGACTGAAATAAAGTCCCAAATTCTCTGGAAACACTCTTTATCTTTCAATGTC
This sequence comes from Agelaius phoeniceus, assembly GCF_051311805.1. Lineage (NCBI taxonomy): Eukaryota > Metazoa > Chordata > Aves > Passeriformes > Icteridae > Agelaius > Agelaius phoeniceus. The sequence goes on along the minus strand of NC_135270.1, from coordinate 33,534,818 downwards.
TTCTTATTTTCATGGCCAGTGCTGATACAATAGGTCTACAGACCTTCATTACACAGTGAAAAGAAGAAAATTTTTGTATTGACTTATTTCAGTATTTTATCTTTTGTTGCAGTAGCATCTGCTTCGCTCTAGGCCTCACCTATAATGTTAAAAGCTCCTCAAACAGCAAAAAAAATACCAATCTCCTGTACCCTGAAAAGCAAACGATATATAGCTCTTGTCCTGCAATCAGATCCACTTGGGCAAACCCAATTATAGGATCAGGGCCTAAATAGGATAATAGGTATTGTAGAAACTACCATAAATTTCTCTCTGGTGTCCTATTTTGCCACTACTTGAACTAAGTGGATAATTCCGGTCATCTTTCTTGTTATGATGTTTCAATTCAACACCGTAAATTTACTGCTATTGGTCTAATTTGTCTGTAGAAAATCTTTGCAAGGCTGTATTTTGTATATATATGTGTGTGCATATATATATATGTGTGTATTTCCTCAGACATTAGCTAATTTTGCTTGGAAAAGTTCAGCAGCATTCGATGGGAATTGAACAAATACAATTTTACAAAACAATGAACATGGAGCTTGGTAAATGCAAAGAGAACTCATTAAAAAAATATCTAGAGATGTGACAAACTGCCCTCAAATAATCTGGAAATTCAGTGAACCACAGTATCTGCTGGTTTGCAAGTAGCCAAGACATCTCATTGTCTGCTCTGCATGAGTCCACACACATACTTATAATTAGATACCTGTTCTCTGAAATGACTGTGGCTATCTGATTTGAGAATAAAAGAGTGTTGTTCTTCAAATGTATTCTGTTAACTGTATTGTGTCGTGTTGTGTTACATAGCATTCAGTTACTTTGCATCTTATTATGACAAATGTTATTTTGATACAAAGGAAAGTGAATGTAAAGTTCTGAAAGAAATAACAAGTTTTAGGTCAAATCATTGCTGTATCATTGAGGTTTTTAAAAGAACAGGAGAATTATTAAAATTGTCCCGGCTGCTTTTTCTCCTGACATACATTTTATTTTATCATTTTCAACTATTTTTTATTAATCTTCATTCTGAAGTTCTGTTAAAAAAATATTGCACCACCTTTAGTAGGCAAATTGCATAAATTGTGCTTGCCACAAGCAGTATTTACATGCTATCAAAAGCCCACTAACATTACTCTTGCTGTTTTCACTTCACTGACATAAGTTAGTGAAAGCCCAAATAATCTAAATTTAATTTAGGTTCCAGGATGTAATTTAGATGCAGAAACACAGGTATCTGGGGCCATTTGAAGTGCTTTGGGTTATTGCAAGGCTTCTGCAAGAGCTGACAGATAGAAGATAAGACCTGCAGGAAGTCTGTACCCTTCTAGAGTGTGCAGAGTGGGTAAAGGCAGAGCACCCAAGCATTTCTGGCTGACCATAATCATGTGTGTTTAGATGTCTGACCCACCCTCTCTAACACAAGGGTGCCACCTTATTAATTTTCCATTTTAATTAAGATACACCATCAACTTGTGAATGTCAGTATTCTGTTCTATCATTTCTGCATTCCAAATTATCAGGCAAAGTCTCTTTATTCCCGATGACATTAATCATTTCATACATCATTAAAATTAACTTCACTCTTCTTCTATGCCTCCAATTTGTTACTAGTAAAGCAAAAGCCATTTCACCTGCACCTTCAAAGGAAAAGATTGTATGAATATTGTGCTGAGCTTAATGTTCCTAAAAATGTTATACTTTGTCATGTTAAAGATGTTCCTTTCAGCTGGAGTTCAGTGAAGAGTACCCTACATTTCTGTAAGAATATGTTTCAGGGAATGGTGAGGAAGGAGTACCAGTATGTTGACAATCAGGCTAGTTGACTGATTACAGATGAATTTCTCTAGACTGCCCAATGTATAAATCAGTTTGCCTTATGTTCTATAAGCAGTGTAAGGAAAACATCCTTTATAAAGGAAACACTTTCCTTTAGAAATCACAGAATCATGGAATATGCTGAGTTGGAAGGGACCATAGAGTCCGGTTCCTGGCCCTGCAAAGCACTCCCCTAAAGAGTCACATGCCTTATGTTGGTGAAACAAGCAAAGAATTTCCTAGTTCACCATCACTTACCTGTAAGTATTCTGCAAATATTGATCACTGTTTCTTCTTTAATTATTATTTCACCATATGTTTGACACTGCAAGAAAAAATACTCGAATGGCATTTGTTAAAATGAGGAAAAATTCAGAAATTATTTACATGTGGAATATTGCTGTAATCTTGATGAAGAAAGGAAAGTAGTTTGATTTTTTTTGTTCAGAGAAAGCAAAGCAGAATGGCTATGTTGGTTCAGTATTTTACTATTAAGAGGAGGGACCAGTAGTAGCAATCCCTAAAATGAAATTGTCCTAATCAGACCTGGCCAACATAAGACAGAAAATTCTTAGTTGCTTGTCATAATAACCAGAGGATTGAAGTGATTTTGAGCTGCAAAGATTCAGTGTTTTTGCAAAGCATACTTAGTTTAATTAATTCATGCTGTTTTATCAAGGGTTCTAAGCAGCCCTAGAGAGCAGAGGATACAGAATCAAAACCATTATGACCTGGCTTTACCTAAGATGTTCTTACAAGACAGATGTCTCCATACTGAACTTAACTGCACAAATTCCACATGCATTTGCACATAATTTAGGCACACTAGCATTTGGATTTTCTTGGAACAATTTCTGATTTGACAAATTCTTTCAAACCTTGTAAAACAATGATAGGAGCTTTAAAATAGTCACTGATTACATGCAAGGATCAGCTTTCAAGCAGTATCTTTTTCAAAGTTTAATAGAAAAATGCCCAGTGGTTTCAGAATGAGGATGACATAATGGTGAGGATGTGCTTATGAAGACAAGCCTGGGAAGAGGACATTACAATTTCAAGGCAATGACAAAAATTCAATTCAGGTCTATAGAGACTGTATTACAGTGTCAAGACGATGGCAAAATTATGCCAATGTAAGTCTATGGAGACCACTTTACTATGTCAAGACAATGGTAAAACAATGTTATATAAAATGATTGAGACCACACTGCAATGTTAAATTATGATGCCAAAACCTTGTCATTTCCTGAAGTAATGACAGAGGATTCTGCATATGCTCCTCACAGAATCACCGCTGGACCTGTGCTCCAGCTCAAAACACCTCTGTAGCTCCAACCCTGGGTCTTGCCTGTGTAGGAACCAACCTTTCTCAGACCTGAGGGTGAAAGCTGAGGGCATTTGAGCTGTTGGGGCTAGGTGTCCTTGCATTTGCAGATGCAGGACTAATCATGAGCATTCTACCCTTATCTCTGAATTTTTTAAAGTTTATTTTTAATAGCAGAACACAGCATGATGTTATTAACTTTCAGGTGTATTGACAGCTTGTCTTGTTGTCATTTTTATGTGGGGTTGGTTTGAAAGCAGGTTGATGCCTCTGTTTTGGGAATGTTTATTATTTTATGTTATACCAGTTGTTTATGGTATTACAAAGCCATAGTTACTGTATATGTACACAAATAATCTCACAAAATAACTAATTCCAAGTACTTGTGCTGAAATTTCTCTCTTCAGTGTGGAAGCGCATGTATTTGATGTTCTTGTAAAATGACAGTTTGAAAGCTTGCTTTTTTCACAGGACAAGAAAAGTGTTTATATAATGGTAGAGCTTATGTTAGTTACCTCTCCTCCCCCCATGTTTCAAGCCATGTGTAGAGAACAAACTTTTAGCAGTTTAGTTCTTGGTATCATCAACAGGGAGACCAGTACTGATACTGCTTAACAATTTGCTGTCTCTGTTATAATGTTCTCTAATAAGAACAGCAGTGCCATATTGTATCATCCATCCTTAAATTCCAAATGAAAGGAGTAGATGTGTAGTAAAGAGCAGGATAAGGAGTAGATGTGTAGTAAAGAGCAGATAGTAGATGCGTAGTAAAGAGCAGGATAAGGAAACAGTGATACATCCTTAGAATATTCATCTTGCTGCCCAGGCTTTTAATTTGAAAACTATGAGAAAGGGCTTATTGCATTTTTGCATTTGCTTATTGCAAATTATTTCATGACACCATGAAATAATTTGCATGATGCAATGATTACTTGATGGCTGAAATGACCTATATTTGAAAGGGAGAAAGGCCATTAGATTAATTATAAAATTACCTGAACTGTTAAAATTTTTTGCTGTCACTAATATTGTCAAGGTAGCTGATAGACAAGTTCTGTTGTAAGTTTTCTTAGACCTATAAGGTGATATATTCACTGATTAATCCTTTTAAAATTGAAATCTCATTTTAAAGTTGTGTAAAATGGTATTCGAAGTTCAAAATCTGATATGTTCCAGTTCTACCTGTAATCAGAGTTTTCAAAAAACAACTCAGCTATTAAGGAGAAAATAACCAAACAAATACATCTTTCAATGTCTCCAACTTTAAAAACCCCTTTGACTTTTTTATTATTCAAAATGGTAGTTCTAGCAATTTCTCTTGCCGTGAATCCATTTGAAAAGATAACAAGATGCCAATAGAAAGCAACATTCTATATGGTGTTAAAACTCTTTAGTTGTGCAGAAACATTTGCTGCTACTATAGAGGAACACCAATTTATGAAGATACCGTGTGAATATTATTTCTCAATAGAATTTAAAAACCAGAAGACCACAAGTTGTGATGTTTATCTGTTTGTTATCACAGAGCAAAGTGACTTTCTCATGTCACTGACAGGTGCACTGCTATTTACCTCAGCTTTCCAGAAAACGTCTACTGAAATTCTTTAAGAGGATGAAAATCACTTTCAGGTAAAAGTGTAATTCTTTGCTGTTCTGCTGAGGTGCTAACAAAGCATTTCTCTGCATAATTTGGTTCACAGAATTATGTTTGACAAAGCTAATCACTGTAATTGTGTTACAAGAGTCTCTGCACCGCTCCTGTATAAATTTTCCCTCTATGCTTTGTGCCACCTCAGATATCCTTCCCATTCAATGCCACCAATGAGAAAGCACTCTACTAACTGTAGGAATCATCAAGAGCTTTTGTTTCCTATGAAAAGATCCACAATTTCATGGTAATAGCAGATACATATTGTGATGTCTTTTGCAGGTTTATGCTTCTCTCATACAAGTTTCTGTGGCTTGTGAATGAGATACGTTGGATGAGGCAGTTATGGCTGAAGGGATTACATGGAGTTTAGGACAAAGGATGCAAATAGTGACTGGACAGTGATCAAACTGTTTTGCAAACTCTCATAGTGAGAAATAATGTACTGAAAGACATGGATTGCTTAGAAAAAATTATGGAGACAATGTTAGCCAGCAAGAAGATGAGCATAAATTTTAGGAGGCACAGGCTGTGCTCTTGTTTATTGCCATAGCGTACTAACACACCCTGTTCCTACCTTAGTTTTTCTATCTAATGTGGAGATAACGGTATTTATTTTCTTTTTAAATGTCCTCTGAGATCCTGGCAGGGTAGGGTAAGCATTACTATTAATTTTACTATTGCACATTATCAAAAACCAAAGCAGCCTTGTAAAGAATTCGTTTAGAAGTTTTAAAATATCATGTTACCTCATGTATTATGGGAGATATATAGCAGCAAGAGGTTTCCAAATCCATTTTACAAATACTAAATTTTATATCCAACATTGCATTTTGCATGCCATAAACAGTAGCAAGTGTGATATACTGTACTTGGGCAACTGCCAAAATGTGATTGTATTTATTAATTCCATTCTAACTACATTCACTGCTGGCCATCTTTGGATGGGACACACAAATTGTTGCTTTTCAGAAATTTTAAGGGCAGATATTTTCCAACAGAACATAAGAAAACTTCTCAATAAGTTGGACGTTCATTTTATTTCTCAACTGAAATAAAAGGTTTCAACTCAGTGAAAGTCTTACTGTCCTTGAATATCATCTGGGATGGCAGAAAGATGTGCATGAATTTGCAGACAAATAAAATTTAGAGATCTCATATATTTTACAGCTAACAAGAAGTGCAACTCTTCATTCAGGAGGAGGAACTGAATAGCCTTCTCTAAGCATCTGAGAATAGGTCAGAGAAGACAGTATTACAGAAATAAGAGATTTCACTCTGAGGGACTGAATTGTTTTGTTTACTCTTTATCAAAGAGTATAAACTGTCCAGAAAATTGCTAGCCTAAAAAAAAGGGGTACTTGAGCAGAAGTGACATGAGATTTCTCTTCACTGTTCCCCCACCATCACTACTACCACCATTGCTAGTAGTGGCAGTGATATTTCTTGGACAAAGGGGTTATCAGCTTTGATAATTAAATGTTGTCCAGCTTTTCAGCTATGTTTCTGACTTGGCCTTTCTACATTCTTACCAAGGCAACCATTTTATACAGAGTGTTTTCACAATAAAAAGGTTTCCTTGAATTGTAGGGATTGGAAATGTTTTCGGAAGATACATAACATTCTTAAACCCTATTTCCTTAGAGTTTGTTCACTATAAGGGAGGGATTCAGGCTTTTTCATGGCTAGGTAATTTTTAAAAAATGAGTGATGATCAAATCATTAGGCATGTGGGGAAAATGATTTGCAGGAAATGAGATCAGTGTTCCAGTTTGATGAGCCACTGAACTGCTAACTGGTTTCAACTTTTATTGTTGCCACCACTGTATCTGTTGCTGAGAAAATATATTCTGCCCCTGCCACCGCTTTTCCCTCTGCGTTAGGAGTACATGTTGCTATCCAGTCCCCTAAGTGCATGTATTTCAGCTTCCTAATGACTATTGCAGTAAACAAAACAACAGGCATGCCATCAAAATGAATATAGTTCTTCAACAGAGTCTCTGACTTCTCAGAGAAAGCTTGAGGTGATTGCAACATGGCTCAGGAAATATGCCTAGCCAAGCCTGAAGTTTGGTGAATTCACAAATCATCTTATAGAGAAACATTACAATATAAAGTACAGAGTGAGTTCTAAACAAGTGCTTCTAAAGACTATGTGTGTTCTGTGAGTTTCAGATAGCTGACGTAAATTAATTTAACTCTAAATACCATGAACCCCATGACAAGCAGTGACAGTGTTGCTTCTTGAAATGTTTTCTTCATAATTTACAGATAGCAAACAACATGGATTACATACTATTCCTGTTTCTCACTGTATATATTTATGAGTTGACTGCATCTATTAGCAAACTATATAAAGTATGAAAAGTATTACAATTATGTTACGAGACTATTTCAAAAATATTAATGGGAATACATACTTTTCTCTTTCACATTTTTTAAAGGAAATGTGAAAGTAGTTAGGATTAGCATAGGCATTTTATGAAGACTATGTAGCAAAAAGGTAAATGGGGAACTAACATGCATTGAGGTTTTTTATTATTGACCTTGATAATGTGATTAAGCAGTCTGCATTTAATGAAACTTTGTATATTCATTTATGCTAGATTCCAGCATCAAATGTCATCACAATAAATGGAGATGTTTCAGTAAAACAAAAAGTGATTGGGAAAAATTTTTTTGAACCTGAAATAGTAATTTCATTCTATTTGTTTTGTTATCGATCCATTTTCATGTATGCATGCTTCCTAGGTCATGCCAAAAGGGAGATAGAGCAAATGGTAGCAAGAATGGTGTTTCCAATTTCAAAGCTGAAAGGAGTAGATTAGAATAAAAGTTCAGAAATAAGAGAAAGCAGAGAAATCATTCAAACCTAGGGAGGTCTTTGTTACATTTGTGTTAATATGTTTCATTCTTCTGCTTATTGTTTGATCCTCATAAGGCATTTGGATATAGTTACATCCAAGTTGTGCAATATCTCTCTTTAGCTGTGTTTGGATAAAAAAATGTTTTTAAACCCAGAGCCAACAATGATCTGTGTTAATGAAATAGTAAAAGTGTAAAGTAATATAGATGCTTATTCTTTTTCCTCTTGGTGAAAAAAAAAACCTCAGGAAAGAATTGTTATAGCTAAAATGTATTAATTAAAACATATGAGATTTAAGTTTAGTGGGACAAAACTGAAACAGGATGACCACATCACAGAAGATCATAAGCCTTACCTTCCTATGGGAATTTTGCTTCTTAGAGCTCCATAGTCAAAACTGGTTTTTCAAGATAAAACAAATAAAATATTTTTCAGTGTTTTTTCCTCTTAAATTCCTGCTTGCATTCTCAAATCTCAGCAGATCCTCCATAATTTTTATTCCTGTCCCTCGGTTTGATTAATGTTCCCAAATATGTCTTTTTTTCTTTTGTTTTGCAATAGGTTTTTTCTTTTTCTTTTTTTTTTTTTTTTTTAATTGTGAATGCTGTGGTCCCTCTCTGATTCAAGTTCACCGAATTCATCTTTATTATGTTACTCCTGTTTTTACATTCATCCTCTTTCTATTCTGTCCAACCCAATTCTCCTCTGTGACACAACGCTGAAGTCTGTAAAATGTAGTAATTTGCAGCTTACTTTTCCAGGAAAGCTGTCTCTTTCACAGATGACACAAAATTCATGACTGGATACCAAAACTCATAATTTGAAAAGAAAATACTACCTAATAATATTTTGCTGCATTTGAACTTTTAAATGTTAAATCTTTCTTTATCTAAAGAAGCCTTATTAGAAATGGAAGGATTTTTCAATGGACTAAGTTCTGGCTTGATTCACTGTTTGTAAACCGGCTCAAGCAATTCTAATTATAAGCTACAATCTAAAGCTGTTACTATTTGCCAGATATTTCAACCTTCATGAGCAAGACCCTTTAGGCTCATTTAGAAAAGCTTACAAACAAGGAAATTCAGTGCTGTTCACCCGCTGGGCTTGGGACAAAAAGCAAGTATGAAAGCTGCCAATATTTCTATATTTGCTTGTTTCATCTGAGTGGGACCAGTGCAATGACACAGAAAAAGACTCTCTGAGCCCAGAGCGAAAATAACACACTTGAAGTGCTTAATGGGTTTCTTCTATGAGATTTCTCCAGCAGCTTTAATAGAGCTGGGTGAACTGCTTGTATGAAAAAAACTTTAGCTGATGAAATTCAGTCTTTGTTTGTTTGTTTTCTCAGTGTCAGGATTGTTCACCAATGAATTTGATTTTGTTTCTGATTTATAATTATTCCCAAACCAACTCATATAGTGCATGGTCTGTATATTTCAGATTAGTTTCTTCCACTGTAAGGTCACCTGCTCTCAGTGCCTTGTGGTGTCTGAGTAAAGTGGCACAGTGCCCATGCCAGAGCTGGGGGAAGGAGGATACAGAACTATCTTAGAAGAGGAAGTTTTAAAGACTTTGAACACTTAGTCCTTTTTGGAGATAGGTCAACAACATAGGAAACATTTTACAGTACGTATTTTAGAAAACGCGACTAATACCTTGGAAAGTATTGTAACATCTTAGTAAGATATCACATTTAAATGAATGCTCCTTCATAATCAGTGCAGACTTATACACACAATTGATCTGACATCAGATCTTTGACTCATTTTGCCTTTGTGCAAAGGCTATGAGAACAGTATTCCCCAGAAACAAAGGGCACAGTTGTATTACCACAAATATGTTGCATCATAATTATGTGCATCTTGCTGTAACCCAGTGCCTAATGAATACAATGAAATTATTAGGGTCAGGTGCTTTGTGCTGATATTTGAAATCTAAACTTATTAAACTTTCACAGAATTACAAAGTGGTTGAGGTTGAAAGGGATTGAGAACCAACTTTTATGGAAAAAACAAACAATTTTCTCTGAGAGCAGAAAACATGAAGTGTATCTTAGTTCTAGCTTCTCCTCAAGGGAAAGAAAAAAAAAGCAGGTCAACATGTAATATTGTAATATTCAGAGGTTAAACTGTTTTTTGCATTAATACCAACTTTTTCACACCCAAATGTATATTAGGTAGAAACTGTGGGAGGTTCTTTTATTCTGACAGCCTTATAACTGAGATATATTTTCACCTGTCATGTAAATCAATAAAATATACAGTACTTAATACTTAAATGTTTCACTATTAGAATAATTTTCTGATCCCTCTGGATTAGCACATTGTAAAATAGAACACTCAATTTTTTATGAATAAATTAAGTGTTTTGCAACTTGCAGTAATGAGCTAGTTGGTTCACATAACTTTATAAACTGGTTAAATGACACAGTAATGCAGATGTCCAGTTTGGAAATTTTCCTTCCTCAGAGGTAAAGTTCCTCTTTACTGTGCTGAGTAAGGGCAGGAAATCTGATTAACTTTCTACTTTTTTTTTTCCACCTCTTATCATTCATAAATTTTATACCAGCCTTTATTTTTCTTTTTACTGTGAACTCTGTCTCTATGAATCCTGTGAATTCTTATGTTTATGTACATTTCACAGGAAATATAACCTCATTAATTATTTTGCTTCCTGAAAATAAATACAGAAATGCTTCCTCTTTATAGGTGATAGAGACAGGTATTAAACATATGTTTTGCAGTGTAGGAAGAGGAAAGGTTGTAAAACCTGGTGGCAAACTATTTGTAAACAATTTAGGAAAATTCTCCTTGAACCTAATCTGAAACATATAGATTAGGCAGCTGTTGGGGTGTGGGTGGGAACTTTTAATTAAGCACCCCCCTGAACTTAGTTAAGTCCTGGTAGATGAAGAATTCTCTTTCTGCCCACTTTTTAAGTAACCTGAGTTGCCTGTGACAACCTAATAGAGCATCCCAGTGGAAGCAGCTGGAGTTAGGGTTGACCTCTGCTACTATCAGAGTAGCAGAGATATGAAAATAAGAACTCCGGTATACATGAATGGGATGGAAACAGTTCATGTTAAAAAATTCTAATTTATCTATCTTTATCTAACTAAATTAGGATCAATTAGAACTTGATTGGGCAGTCTAGCCATGCAGTTAATTATAATGCAAATGTAAGAGAAGTCGGGGAACAGTTATAAAAATGCTGGATGTAACCTTTCTGTATCATATCTGTCCACTTGTTTGTGTATTGGCTAATTGATCCCAGGTTCTGTAACACAGTGATTAAGATTGGGTTTAGAATTTTTAGCTGAAAGTCAGAAAAATTAGTTGTAAAAGAAAAGTTAAAATCATTGATATGTAGTGAAGTATTACCGTGAATATACTCTCCTTAATGTTTTTGAGGAAATTTCATGATAACTTCAGGAGAAATTGGAGTGAGGAGTTCAAAGATGTGGTAAATTGATATAGAGTAAAAAGATTTTAATTTTTTTTTCATTACACTTTTGGATTTTAATACTTTAATAGACAATTTCCCATCTTTCCTATTTCTTGCCTTTTTGGGTTAAGGATGTTTTTCAAGGCATATCCTGTAAATTATGACTTTTCATTAACATGAATTCTGTCAATTTTAAATCTTGGCTGTAAATAAATTCCTGACCAGTGACAGCGACTTAGGACCATCTCTTTTCATTCAGTAACTTATATGCGCCACAAGCATTTTTGATTTAGCCATTTGTAGCCATCTCTCCATTTGTCATATTGACATACCACTTGGTCTTACACTGGAAAAGATCTGGTCAAAAGCAGACTTTTACTTGGTTTTGACCATGCTTTGTGAGAAGATAATATTGGTTAACAATTATATAGTTTTGATCTGAGTTACATATCTAAGCAATTTTTTAAATCTTCTTTCAGCTCTCCTCTACTGGCTGCCCAATGTCAAAACAGGAGGTTTACTTTTCATTTTCAGTAATCATCCCTGACACACTCTTGGCAACACTATCCTCCAGGTTCTTTCTCTTGTCTTCTAGAAGATGTTTTCCCAAGGGGGGAGGAAAAAAAGCATTCTGTCTTTAAACAAGGAATTAAAAAAGGAAAGCTAGAAGATACTTGAGATTCAGTGCCCTGACTTGCAAAGCCATTAAAAGACAAGTTTTATTTTAACAGTGCACAAAGGACTGTTTAAAAGGGTTATGTATACTTAGCCTTTTATTTCCTTCAACATAGTGTTAGTAATATTAAAACAGGGTTTTCTAATAGTACTATAAACAGGAAAAATGGGGAGACCATGACTCAAAGGGATTCAAAAGGATGTAATACATGGCCCTTTTGATGATGTTGTCTGAAGGAATCCAGTGATCATAAGGAGTGGACTGAACAAACTGCAAGGAGCTAATGTGTTGTTTTTTTTTTTACACAGTGAATAGAGACATGGGGAGATCATCCATAAGTACCCCTTTTTATTTCAAATAAACTTGGGAATCAGAATGCATTTCAGTAAAAAGAAGGGACAAGTCATCTAGGTACAAATGTATTTTTATATTTTATTTCAACTGAATGAAAACTAATGTAAAATACAGGGATTTCTTTCATCCTAGGCCATATTATTACAGTCCAATTTAGGAATCATGTCTTAATGATTCCCTAGCACTGCTCAGTCTAATAAACCTGCACCTTTTACAAAAAAGATGCAATTTTGAAGGCAAAATAATAATGAAGCTGGTTTGCCATGGCTTCATCCTCTGTTTCCTGCATCTGTCATGGGTTATGTTTCCCTCAGGCAAGGCACTTTACCTGGAGAAGTATTTACACAACATCTGTCAACTTTGGTTAAACTTTGGTCAAACTAAGTTAAAAATCATACATGGTTAAGAGAAACAGACATTGATACAGACATTGATAATAGGATCACCTTTTTCTTAAGGAAACAAGATTAAAGCTCTAAAATGGCAAACTGTTTTCATTTATGGGATAGAAGAACAAAAGGAGCATGATATTGTTGTAGATAAAATCTGGTTCCACAGAAGCTGAGGGAAGTTTTGTTTTATGTTTTTGTGTTGTTATAAACTAGAAATAATTCTTCTAAATTCTCTCCAAGCAAATTATTCTTGCTAAACCCAGAAAATTTTCCCATGCCAAGATCATAGGATATGTCTCCAGGAGTCTAATGTCCACATTATATTTGTATTTGACAGAAGGAATTTAAGTTTCCTTATTGCCTCATTGTCCTTTTAGGAACTTTCTGTGAACAGCAGAACTAATGTGACTTTGAATGTTCATTTCCACTTTGTACCTTTCTACTGTAGTTGTATATGTTTATGAAACATATTGATGATACAGTGAAGAATTATATATTTATAAAAAAAGGAAATCATTCAGTGTTAAAAAAGTATTGCTTTACAGAACTCTATTTATAGAAGATAAATGACTGCATTTTAGAATTTATAATTAATTAAATATGCAACATCTCAAACATATATATATAAGTGTTCAGATGGGGATACATGGTTACATCCATACACAATTATTTTATTCAACCAAAAGAAAGCACAAAAAACAACACAGCTGAAGGAAGTTGACAGTCTTGTTAAGGGTAAAACTACAGTTACAGACAGTGTTCTCTTCAGAAGAAAATAAAAAGGAAAAAACCTCAGATATTAATGTTGATATGATGGATATCATCCTATGGATAACACACGGATGCTGAATGTTCAGTGTGCTGTTAACCAGTAGAAACTGAATCCACCCCTGAAAAGGATGTCTTTGTGGTAGAAAAGGCATTGTAGGATAGAAAGAGGTTCTGGAACTGTGTTGCTTCCATGGTGGCAAGTTGTGCAGCATCATTCTCAGCCACCACGATTTTTAATGCCTGTGACACTCAGTTTGAATGTTCAGAGAAGAAAAATAAAAATTCTGTACCAGCTTTTGGAAAAAAGGCCGTAGACTTTGAACAAGGAACAGATGGAACACAAATTGGCACAGCACAACTGGATGATTTCAAGGTGAGCAAAAATCTAAATTGCTTGGGATCATACAGCCTGGTCCTTAATTATGTATATGCATCCCTATCAGAAATGGGCAAAGTACCTGCCAGGTACCCCATCTTCCTCTGAACCAATCTTATTAGATTTTAGAGATATCTGCAACATAGTGTGCATTAGGAGAGGTATGATAGGCAAGAAGTTAGTGTGTTGCAGACCCTTTTGGGAGGAGTGCTTTGTGCCTAAGGTGAACAAGGTGCAGAGACATTTCGATGAGAGGCAAATGAGGGCAGCATCATTAGCAGAAGAGAGGGGAGGAGGGATGATGCCGTAATAACCTGCTCAGCTCAGCTGAAGAGGTTTCTGTCAGTGACCAGCCCTGTCCTCATAGTTTGTCAAAGTGCAGCCATTATATCTTGTGACCAAACAGATCAGCCTGCCTGGTTACAAGGAACTAGGAATAATGAAATGGTCACTGGGCACCTCATTGGTATCCACTGTGCTGCCCTTCTCACAGCAATACACTGGTCAGAAAATGTTGCTGTCATATTACAGCTATTCTCATTTTCTACTACTAAATGAGATGCAGACAAGTGTAAATGTTCCACTCTTAAAAATTTCCCAAGCTTCGTGCACTTTTATCTGTTTATATTAGAAACCTGATTATAATCACCTTGGTTCTCTACAGTTCTTCCTGAGGACTGCAGAATGAGGAAGTAAAATAATTAATCAATACTGTTGTCTGACAAAAAATCAGACACAGAGTTTGAGCATGTTAGGGCAAATTAGCCTAGGTTTTATATTTCATTGCCTGGAGTACTCTGTGGATTTTGTGTATTCCCTTAAATGTTTTGCTACTGAGAAACATTTTTAAATAACACATAGTAAAAATTAAGTCCATGCAATTTTTTTACTATTGCAGATTTCATTATGAAACATCTCAAGATTAAATTTATTCCAATAATCATTCCAATGATGAAAAAATTCCTTGCTTCAATAATTGATTTATGCTTCATTTAAATGTACGGAGTAGTTTCAATATAATTTCTTATTAGCTCTAATGACAAATTTTAAAATAGCAGGGCTCTGAAATAAAAATGAAAATTTGCCATACAAGTTATTACATTTAAATGGACTTAGTACTTAATATTTAAAAAATCATTTGATGTAAATAGCCATCATGAATCACTGCAAATATGATTAGATGTAATTAAACTTTTTCTTTACCCATATCTAGTTTCTTCATAAGAAATTATTTTATTTCCTCTTTTAATTTTTTTAGGATCTTCAAGAATTTGAAGTGAAATACCCATGACATAGCAGCATTGCTTATGCAGATTTTTGTTATTTTGGTCAAGAAATTAGATACCTTGTCATATATGTTTGTTTGTATTATATGTATGCTATTTTTTTATACATTGTGCTACTATTCTCTCCCTGTTTGGGAGTTACATGTGTGCTATTGTATGCACTCCATTAGAGAAGAAAGACAAAGAGAACATAAAAATTAAATTTGGCAGAAAACCTGTAATACTTCTAAAACCTGTTAATGTAGAATGGCAGAAATTTAAAAAAAAATATCTGAAAGTGGCCTTATTTGGTAATTTGTTTTCATTTCATATGAAGTTTAAAGGGAAATATTACTCCAACACAGGACCCTACAAGCGCAGCCAGCAGGCAGCTCACTCTCTTTTGGGAATCTGATGTGGCTGCTCTATACTGACCACAAAGCTCCCATTCAAGGCACAGTTGCTGTGGTGCACAGGGAGACTGCATGCTGAATTTACACAGTACGTTTGTAATGCTGAAAATAAGCCATGGCACTTGGGAAACTCTACTCAAGCAGTACTCCCAACAGCTACTCACCTGTTTAAGCCTAGACACACAAAAGGTTTATCAGTGATAAAAATCTTAGAACAGGTCTGTTAGCTGGCTCATGGTGTCAGGAGAAAGTCCTCTTTTAATGTGCTTGTATTAGCAGTGCTGTAGCTTTTCTTCCAGCTCTTTAAGAAAATTTTATTAATTCCATGCAAAGAATCTAAAAGTAATGCAATAAGAGGAGCATAACTGGGAGTGATACACCTGAAATCATTGAACTAACCATAAACAGGCTCCAAAAATTTTTGAGGAAGAAAATGACTCGCATTTGAATACATAAACTGTTGATAATTTAATTGCTTTTTGAAAGTAAACTGTATAACTCTAAGCTAAAATTACTTCACTAAACGTTTGGTGTTTTTTTGTTTTTTGGGTTTTTTTTGTTGGTTTGTTTGGGTTTTCTGTGAGATTTTTTGTGGGTTTGGGGGAGTTTTTTTTTGTGGGTTTTTGTTTTTATTTTTTGTTTTTGTTTGTGTTTTGTTTTCTCTTTGTCTAAACAAACCCATAACAAAAAGATAAAGATAAATGGGAAGCTATACTGGAGTTCTGCTGGGTTCTACCCAATACAGATTATTATTTGGAAAACTGGATGAATGCTGTGGTGGCAATTTTCCTGATGATACTAGGCTATTAGTAATTAATATTAGCTCTGTCTGAAGAGCTGCAAAGAAATACCTAAGACTGAGTGACTGGGTAATAAAATGGAAAATGAAATCCAGCATTAGTAAATGTGAAATGATGTCCTGGGGAAAAAACAATCTAACTTCACAAATAGGATTGATTGTCCCAGTCTGACCATTGCCACTCAAAAGCAAGTTCTCAAGGTTAAATAGTTAGAAATCAATGATTGCAGTCATCTCTGTGCTCAGGAGTCAAAATTAGTGTTCGGAATTATTAGGAAAAAATGCATAACAAATCATTTTTCCATCTGTATCATGCAGGCAGGTGTCACCCCTTTCACCTCACAGCAGTGTACAAAGCACCACTGAAAATGAGTAAAGGAAGATTTGGAAAAATGACCAACAGTGTGGAACAACTTCCCAATGCAGGACATTTTTGTAGGCTGGCATTCTTCAAGTTGGAAGAAAGAAAATCTACGGACACATGTGTTTTATAGAGTGAAATAAAAATATGATCTAATGCAGCATGGAAGGGAGGACCAGGAGTGACTGGGCTGCCTCACTCCGAGTAGGAGCCACAGGGGTGCCAAGGGAATGGAGCAGGTGCCAGGATAAGCACAGGGACAGAGCTGCCCCATGGGCACTGCTCCAGAGCACCGGGCAGATGCTGGGACTTCATCAGGGGTCAGCACAAAACTGAGCATGAAAGGCTGGCTTTAAAAGTCTTTGACACAGAAATAGTTGATAGTTTGGACAGTTTTCTAGAAGAATGTGCTTGTTTCCTATGAATTTTCTTGTGCTATTTTTTTGACATCTCTTTTAAACCAGCATCAGATGCAGGATTCTTGCTAGATAGATGGACTTATGGTTTGACACTATGCATCTATTCCCAGTTGCAAGTGTTTATTTGCAAACTATTAGAATGCTTTTATATGAGCTGGAGTCTTTCTTTTTTATGGTTTTTATATAAATAATTTATTTCCATTTTATAAGAGATAAATATTTAGTTCTAAATTTATTTTAGATTTTTCTATGCAAAAAATATTTGTAGTCTTTTTTCTTAATTAAAAGTGAAAACAACACTTTTTTATTGTTGGTTTTCTGTGCAACATATCTGACTTTGTCAATAATATCAGCAGAAGTTTTAATTTGGTATAATTTACTTTAGGGAAATGTCTTTCAATGAGGTAGAATGTCATCAAAAAATATGACTGATCAGTAGAAATGTAGACCACTTTCTAAAGAACTGTTTTGAAAGTTATGGGTGGCTACTTTTACTCAGAAACTGCCTATCATGCTTATATGTTTTTGCAGTGATTTCCACTTGCCATAACAACAGAAGTTTAACAAACAGTATTTATGTGCTGCAGGCATAGAAGTGTACATAAACATAAAAGTAACAGAATGCAGGTTGCCAATCACATCATTCAGTTCTCCTGAAGCTTCCAGATAGTTCTACTTTGCTAAAAGTTTCTTTCTTTTGTAAGCTTTGGAATTCTGAAGAATCTATATCTTCTGTGAGGGAAGGTTTTTCTTTTTTCCCCACATGGAAAACCAACTTTAGAAAATATTTCTTCTCTTAAAGCACATATGTAATTGATACCTAAATTATAAGTATTCAGGTTTGGTGTTTGTTAATCCACTAACAACTAGCAGTTGTACTGCTTTAAGAAAAAAAAAAACTCTGAAAGCCAATTTTAACCATTTTTAACCATTTAATGTTCAAATTCAAGGGCATTGAAGCGAGTGCATTTGAGAAGGGACTGGAGAATAACACATGCAAATACATCTGTCACAATAGCTAGCTGTAAAATATTTGCACCTCTTTCATAAAGGTTGCATCAGCACATGTAGCACACATATTCTGCCTTGAGCATTTGCATCTCAGAAACACAGAAAGAAAAGCTGGAGATGTTAGGGAGTTTAACTATAAGAAATAAGCATTTTAAAATTCCCTTTATGTAGATGAGAAGTATTTCTGGCCTGGCAGCTCTCTAACAAAAACTAACAAATGGAAGATAATCATGGGTAAAACATAAGAAAAAAAGTCAACCTAAGATAAAATGATACAAACTGACAAGAAGCACAGGGGAACAGTTAAATGTATCAGAGAAAGGCATATATTGAAGCACAAATGAAAATACACCTATTGTTGGGGATCACTGAAAAAGGCCATCCCGAAATGGGGGCTAAATTTCTTCATGACCTAAGCTGGCCTTTATACTTGAATCTTTAAAAAATACATTGTTTCATTTACTTTAAATTTGTATATATGTTCATGATTTTGTCCATAACTTTGCTAACATAAACATCTGAACAGTTTGTCTCATTTAAACATAAATTTGAAGTTAGCACTATCTATTATTCCAAAGCAAGCACTCCAAATATACTTTCCTTTCAAAACTGACGATCTTAAAAATGTGCTGCATTATCTACTGGAACAAACCAAAACCTTTTGTTACTTTCTAAGCTTCTGATTTCTGGTTAAAATTATAGTAGGTTCATCTAATTGTCTTAATAAAAAAATATCTTTAAAGATTAGGTTAATTTTTCAAAACATAGTCATCCAAACTTTATGAAGAAATTGTGGAATTTATGTCTTCTAGAATTTTTGAGGGAGACAGAACCAGAATGCTTTGATTTAACACAATTTCAGATTTTTCCTTGAAAGGGAAAGAAAAATGAAATACAGTGGAATGTTTGTGTTGAGCCTGAGCTCTGATACAAGATTTTAAACAATCTAGCATATTAACTTTGGGATTATCCATGTAAATAACAGAATGCTAAATAAAGAACTAAAAAATATGTAGCTTATAAATTAAGTCAATCATTTAGGGTTGAAACTATGCCTGAACATAAAGAAGTTTAGCAGTGTGTGGGAAAGTAATAATTTTATATCATATATTTTATTAAGATGGTTTAACAATTAAAATGTATTTCAAATGCAATATATGTTCTTGGCATGAGAAAATAATCTGAAAGATGTCAACTTGAATCACATAACAGTGATTATTTACAAATGTAAGATAGAGTCACTTTGATTCTAATAAGAAAATGCCTGGTCTGAAGTCACACCTTCATATGCATCTAATAGTGCTCTCATTTTATCATATTTTAAAAATCCACACCTCATATTTTCTGTTTCCTTATATGGATGGTGCTAATGACACACATACTAAACCTTCTATTAGCTTTGTACTTCAATCGAATTTGTTTAATTTCAGCTGTCAAACAATATAGAGAAAAAAAATCCATTTTTTTGATAACCCCAGGATTTAAAATGCATTATCAGTATGACAGCAGTAAATGTTTCCCAAACAATCTTATTTATGGGCCATGTTCTTTCTTGGTGTAAACACAAATCTGAGCAGCATGTGAAATCCCTCATTTGTTTGCCATAAATTGTGCATGTTACTGATGTAAGATTTATTATGTAAGAGTGGTTGAATAAACCAGCACTGGCACTGTTGATATGCAACGTTTTACCTCCAGCTCCCTTACTGAGATCTGAGTGGAGCTGGTGTTATCTGAGAGACTTTACCAGCTGGTGACTGTTCAGTAATCAATTCTGCAGAAATGATAATATAAATCATAGAACTATCCAACCATGGAATATGCTGAGTTGGAAGGGACTCCCCAAACCACCAATTACGACTCCTTGTACCTGAGAGCATTTATCAAACGCGTCTTGAGCTCTGTCAGGCTGAGGCTGTGACCACTTCCTTGGGGATCCTGCTCCAGTGCCCAAACACCCTCTGGGTGAAGAGCCTTTCTCTAATATACAACCTAAACCTCCCCTGACACAACTGCAGGCCATTCCCTCAGTCCTGTCACTGTCACCAGAGAGAGGAGAGCAGTGCCTGCCCCTCCTCTTCCCCTCACAGGAAGCTGTAACTGCACTGAGCTCTCCCTTCAGTCTCCTCCAGGCTGAGCAAACAACTGACCTCAGCTGCTCCTCCGTGACTTTCCCTCCAGAGCCTTCCCCAGCCTCATTGCTCTCCTTTGGATGCTCTCTAATAGCTGAAATGACTTTTTAACATTGTGGTGCCCAAAACTGCTCACGTTACTCAAGGTGAGGCTGCACCAGGGCTGGGCAGAGTGGGACAAATCTAAATAACATCAGAAAGTATATGTTAGTCCATCTTGTAGTGGAGACTTACCTTAAACGTGAGTTTGACATTCATGCCTGTTATGATTTTACCAGAGCAATTTGTTAATACTGGAGGACTGTGAAGGTTTTCTGAAAAGTCTATCTGTCCTTACCTTACAAAGACATCCATTAGTGAGAAAATGAGATTTTTCCAACTGCATGTGCCAGGCTCAGAGGAGGCTGCAAAGACATTTTTAATGCATCCTCTGCTCCATTGGAGTAACTAAGTACTTGAACATAAAGAAGTTTAGACACTTGTCAGTAGGTTTGCAACTTTGTAAAGGATCGATAGATTTTCTGATGCAGAATTTGGCCCTAAAGGCAGTTCTGAAGTACAAATCCCCAACTGCACTATAGAGCCCTTTTGCTTAAAGGAGTGTACATCACTACTCCTAGAATGGCTGCAGCCAGGTCTGTTTTAAGCTACAGAAGAGCCCATCAGGAGCCAGGATCCCAATGTGGCAGTATAAGTTTTACAAACTACTTCTATACTTTGTTTTTATTTCATATTTACCTTTTGTGCTTTTTGTACTCATTTAATATTCAACTTAAAATATACATGTAAATCCCACTGAATTTTTTTTTTAATAGAAATGAATTTAAGCATCAGTTTGATATTTTTTCTGAGGGGGTGCGTATGTGTTTTCAAACACTTTCTGAACCTTGTTGCTTTTAGCTATTTTACAGTAAGTCTAATAGAACTGCTGACTCCTAAGGGCTCAGCAAATGCATGGTGCCTTGGATACAATTTTTTAAAAATTCCTGGCTGGAAAAAGCAGTAGCTGCTCTGGTGTGCCAGTGGGAAGTGCCAAAGCTGCTCTGCTGGGATGGGTGCAGGGTCACTGCCAAGAACATTGCATTCCTCAGGCTTTTGGGCATTGTGTCCACTCAGCTGCATTCAATAATCATACCTCCAGATTTCACCATGTTGGAAGAAAGTATTTCTAACGTCATAGGCTGCAGAGGGACTGCAACCAAAGAGAAACAAACAGAGCACATGTCAGTCTGTCCTGAATTCAAACTAATAATGTATATTGAACAAAGAGATTGCAGACATCGTGTGGTTATATCTCACACAATCCTCCTCTTGTTTTCATCTGCATTTTCTCCATCTGACTGAAAACTATTCTTTTCAAGCACATGCTTTCTGCAAAAAAAAGTGGAAAATGTATTTATGATTTCTTTTCTTGCACTTTAAAAATCTTTCTAAATGTTGCTTTCATCTTGTAGATTTAATAATTCTGGATAGAAGACCATGCTCATGACAGGTCTGTATTTTCTTGGACATATTGCATTTGATTCTGAGTGCAGTTTTCAGACTTTTTAAAATGGAATTTTGTGGGGTTTGAGCGTTTGTTTTTCATTATGTTAAACATAGAGCATCCATATGTTGCTTTCCTTTGGGATCTTTAAGAAAACATACAGTCATTTAAATCTGGGCTATTTTATCCCTGCGGTTGAAAAATTCCTGTAGAAGATGGCTTCTGCCTTATATGATATATTTTTCTCCCTCAGTTTTTCCAAATGTGTGTTCTAATTCTTTCTCTTCATTATGCTTGTATGACAAAGTTGCTGCAGGTAAGTAAATGTGCATGGGATATGAAACAGGCTCTTAACTCCTGTGGTGCACAGTACAACTCAAAATCTTGACCAGGGTGCTCAAGTCATATCCCTGGTTCATGACCTTCAGGTTGGTAGGTCACAATAGGAAGTGTAATATCTGGCTTCTATGGTGTAATCTTTATTGTAGGAATTATACATGAGATCTTACATACTTCTATCAGTTGCAAATGTTCTTGTAGCTCATTGTACAATATGTCAGATGAAATGGATTTCATGATCTTTTGTATAATGCATATGTTCCAATAGTAATTTCAAACCTAATTTATTTCCTTGGAAATTCATTCATCTTTTGGGTGCCATTTTTAACCATCTTAATTTTCTATTATACAAGCAGAGGGGGTAAATTCTTTGCTCTCATATACATGTCCCACTACCACTGGATTTTATACAAGATTTACACTGTCTAAGGGGAAAATTCAGCTTAGGAATATTTTTACTTTAACACTACCATATAAGCCTTTTTTCTGTTCAAAATCTAGTAGTTATTTGGCAGTTGTGTTTCATTTCAGTCTTTCTGCTATAAGTAGAAATGCTTTTAAAGATATAATTTTTTCCAGATAATGTATCTCTGTAAATGACAAAGTTGACTTTGTGTCTTTCAAAATACCTGTATAAGTTATTGGGAATTTTCAAATCAGCTGCAAGTGTGTCACTGACAGTAGTCATTGCATAATTCCTTTTTTTTTTTTTTAATTTTAGTGGCTGTTGGCGAATGATGAGTACAGAAAATGAACAAAAAGGAACCCAACATTTCATTGTCTGCAAACTCCCAAGAACCTCTAAGATCATGGACACAATTGTTCCTGCATTTTTGCCTTTAATAGGAAAAATAAGAGAATAGGGGATAAAGGTAGCCAAAAGAGTTTTAAAAAGTATATTTCATTTGGAAGAGTGGCATCCTGGCAAGAACAAGCACATTAAGCTGCAGGGCATTGTTAAGTAGAATAAATGTTTGGGCCAAAGGCAATGTATAAATGACAGTGCTGGAAATTTCGTTTTTCCCTTGGAAAAGAGGTTTTTTCAGAGAGCAATATAATTGGCAAGTTTAAATACATTTTACATAGAGTAGGATGGGTTTATCCATTTATTCTGGAAACTACACAGTAATATTTCAATCTCAGCCCTCTTTCTTGCTGAGGAAGTATGAGCTGAGTACATCTCTAAGGTGTAAGAGTTACAGCACAGTTGCTTTCCCTCGGACTATGAAGTAGGGTCTGTAATTCATATCTACATTTTTATACTCTACATTCTCCTCTGTATTATTCTGGTACTTTTGCTCATCAATGTGGTACATGAAAGACCATCTAAGATGTGGCATAATTACCTGCAGTAATCTGTTTGGGTAACAACATGGAATGAAATGATTTTAAAAAATCAATGAAATAATTGAGGAGACATTGAGTTTATTTTTCATCCTAAGGTGTAAACCAACCAATACCTCAGATACTGCACAATAGTATTTCTGTGTCTTTCTGGAAATTACTGTAAAAAAAAAAAAGCCAAAAAATGTTACCGAAATAACTCCTAGAATTTAGAAGAGTATATAAGTATAGTGGGTTGACCCTGGCTGGACGCCAGGTACCTACCAAAGCCATTCTATTTCTCCCCTCTGGAACTGGACAGGGGAGAGGAAATATCAAAAAGGGTTCATGGGCTGAGGTAGGACTGGGAGAGAGATCACTCACTGACTACTGTCATGGGCAAAACAGACTTGAATTTTGGAGATACCAATTGAATTTATTCTTAACAAAGAACAAAACCAATTGAATTTATTCTTAACAAAGAGCAGGATGAAAAATGAAAAGTAAAAATAGACCTTAAAAACACCTTCCCCCCAGCCCTCCCTCCTTCCCAGCTTTACCTCCTTTGCCAGTGTCAAAGGGAGACAGGGAACGGGAGCTATGGTCAGTTCGTCACCCGTTGTTTTTGCCACTGCTCAGGGAGAGGAGTCCTTCCCCTGCTCCAGTGTGGGGTCCCCCCCATGGGAGACAGTCCTCCATGACCTTCTCCAACATGAGTCCATCCCACAGTTTTCCACAAACGGCTGCAATGTCTCACTCTCCCATAGGATGCAGTCCTTCAGGCACAGCCTGTGTCTCCAGTATGGGCTCCTCTCTCCACAGGTCTGCAGGACCCTGCTGGGAGCCTGTTCCAGTACAGGCCTTCCATGGGGTCACAGACACCTCTCAGGCATCCACTGGCTCTGGCCTGGGTCTCCTCCATGGGCTGCAGGTGGATCTCTGCATCCCCATGGTACTCCATGGGCTGCAGGGGCACAGCTGCTTCACCATGGTCTGCACCATGGACTGCAGGGGAATCTCACTGCAGTGCCTGGAGCACCTTCTGCACTGACCTAGGTGTCTGCAGAGTAGTTCCTCTCCCACATTCCCACCCCAATGTTCTCTGGACACAATGACATCAGCACAATCACTTTTCCTTCCTTCTTCTTAAATACATTATCGCTGAGGCATTTCCACCATTTCTAATTGGCCCAGCCTTGGCCAGCAGCAGGTCCATCTTGGAGACACCTGGTATTGCTTCTGCTGGGGGAGCTTCAGAGAGCTTCTCATAGAAGCCATTCCTCTAACTCCCTCCTATACCAAAACCTAGCCATACAAACCCAATACATTAGGTTAAAAAGGTATCATATACTAAAACAGGCCTAAAAATTCAGCTTAAGAAATAATCTTTGCCCAGATTTGAAGTCAGCAAACCATACAGAAGTATGAAAACAAAAGTCCAAAACACAACATAAAGAAAATTATGGTGCATTACAAAAGGTGAAGGGTATACTCACAAGCACCAATTTATGAAAGCATTGGTTCCTTAATCCATTCACATCCCTTTCTTAAAAATAAACAATTCATTTAATCTCAAACTTGAAATATTTTGTACTTTAAAATATTGGTTCACAGGAAATACATCCAAAAAGATGGACTTTTTTCAGCAAGTGTTCATACTGAAGCCTGAACTGCAGATATCCATCAGAGAGTTTACTGGCTGAAGATGGCAAGAAATAAATGCCAGCCACAGGATTTTCTATAGAGACACTGCTAGTCACTCTGGAGGAGATATAGACTGGGAGAGCCTTACAATTTTTACTCCTGTAGAAGAAAAATGAGGGCAAGTTTTTGACACACCCCATGGTATCTACATATGAGAAGACAGTCAGGAGCATGGGTGAAAGACTTAGATATAGAGAAGTAGATCTGTTCCTGGGGAAGGGCTCAAGTGCTACATCAGTTTTAGTATTCCTGCCTTGATGGTATAATATAGGGCTACACTTCTTATGCTAAACTGCATCAGCACCTGCTCACATAGTTTTTTGGCAAAGATATCAATGCAATTTATAAGGTTCAGGATTAATTTTCCTTTTCCTTGTTTTGCACTTCGATATATAATTGCTAATATCTGGAATCCATAAGCACTATTGTACACATTGAGGGCTTTTCAGCTCGTAAACTGAAAGTGTTCTAGGATATCCCTGTCTTTTCAATGTCTGAAGATGTAAAGAAAAGTATGAAAGTGCTATTAATTTTTTCATGGTACTCAGTTTAGCTAAATTGAAACTGTACTTAGTCATAGCAAAGTCAGTCAGAGGGTAGAATATGACTGCTGTTCTTTTCCAACTGGACACTTTGTGCACCCCCAAGGTCTTCTATTTTGCATTAGCAGTCTGAACAGATTAATTGGATGTATAACAGTTAACTGCTGTTTCCTTGAGTTTCTACTCTGGAACCACTGATCTGTATATTTGTGGGTGGACAACTCTGCTACCTGGATTCTTCTTAAATTTGACATGTACACAGCTAAATTCACCTGCTACACAGATATCCTGGTGACATGAAATTCTCTTTGTCTCTAACAGTTACCAAGTGTCTTTTGAATATCTGTAGCTTTTGGGCTCATAGGATACAAGAAAGAATCCTGTTCAGTTCATCTGAATTCTGTTCACGCATGCACATTTATAAGGAGTGAAAAAAGAAGGACAACTTCCATTATATAAATACATGAAGAGTTTCAGTTTGCCAATATGCTTTGGAATATTTCCCAAACTGGAAATCTCAGTGTTCACCATGATCCTTAAATAAAAGAAGGAATTATTTTGACAATTTCACTGCTGCTTAGTACAAGTGCCTGTCATTGGTGTTACTATCACAGATCACAGATCAGGGGAGGGGGGGAAAAGAATATAATCTTAAATGTATATTTCTGGAGCTATGTTTTTGAAAGAGACCAGTGTAATTCTGTGTTACCTATGCATGGTTACCTATATGGATAGAGTGAAGCTGTAAGAATATCATATTACAGACAATGAGTGTGATTTTGTCAAATTTGCCTTTTTTAGCAAAGCTGTTCTGCTGGCTAGGCCTGCTCATGTATGAAATACTGCTACTGTAAAGCCATGCCACTGGATTATACACAATTTCTGTTACACCTTTCAGGGAATCTGCATGGCAGATTTAGGCAGCACTCTTCTGCAATTCCTCACACTCCTCTTCCTAATGGCAATGGTCCATCACCAGCTGCTCCACAGCTACAATTGTCTTCCTCTCAGCACCGTTTACTTCTGATTCTTCCTGGATGTGGTACATTTTGTTTTATGTCGTGTCACTGTTGTTATACTTACATAATGTACTTAAGTATTGTTTAGATTGACACAGTGTTAGTTCTAAAATTGAAAATAAAATGTCATTATTGGCAAGAGCAGCTGTTTTCACGCACATCATTTTCTGAAGTTCAGTTTATTAATCAGGCTAAGCGGGAGTTTTGTACAAATGGTAGTATTTTTTCTTGAAGCGTTCTATGGGCTTTAGATTTCCATCATAACAGAATTGAGTAGTATAATATAGAAGGAATGTTTGATGTGATTAAAACTGTTTATTCTGGGTTTGTAATTGATTTAATTGTAACATCTAGAGGGCTGCAATTTTGAAAAGTTTCAGCCCTGATTGCCTATTATTCACATGACAATGCTGAAATAAAATGACACTATAGTAAATGAAAACATAACAAATAACCCTGGTGGTTCAATAACATTTTGAAAGAAAATCAGTAGATGTTCTGCAGAAATCACCTACAGGAACAGCAGGAAAAAAGCCCATGTTTTAAATCAGTTTTTGTAAAAACCTGGTAAAAAGTGACTCTCCCAGAAACTGTCATAATGTTACTCATCTAGTAAAGCTGTTTTGATTGTCTTCTATAATTTTAAATAACACCTGCTTGTGAAGTACAAAAAAACACTAGGAAAAAAGTCTTGTTCCCTATGCTGAAGCAATGGGGCTATATACCCTTAAATCTCTCCCCAACCTTTACTACCCTCCATGTAAAAGTCAAATGTAAAGTTCACCAAATTTGCTTGGAATCCAGGAGTGTTTAGATTTAAACCTTGAAAAATTTTAACTGGTCCTTGACCCCGCACAAAGCCTAGCTTTGCACAATATCAGTAAGTTCTTCTTACAAACTAATTCATAGAGTAGGAAAGCCCTGGATGCAGGATGTTTCAGCATTGACTGACCAGCTGCAACAAGCACATTATATCCCTATTAATTCCTATAACGAGAAAAATAAAGTATTCAAATAATTTACAATAAAAATGATAACTTTTTTACCAGTCTTCATAGAATTGCATAATCAAAAATCACAGAATGACAGAATAAGGGGTCCACAAGGATCATTGGATCCAACTCCTGGCCCTGCACAGGACCATCCCTCAGAGTCACACCATGTGCCTGGGAGTAATTTTCCTCTAAGAAAAAAAATTAGTTCTAAGTGTTTACATGTTATCATGAATATTAGTGTCATGTTTTGAGTTGGTGGACTGACATATCTTGGAAATATTTTCCTTTTCCTTGGTGTATATTCTACATTTGGTGATGAAATAGTAGGAAAGAGTTATAATGGTTCATCTTTTAGTGTTACATGTTACATACATTCTACTGTGCACATGACAGACATAAATTTAAATCCCCAAATTCAAGCTTTCAAATTTAAGCTATTAGGCAATATCTTTCTTTGTTTTTACTCTGCTGTAATTGTGGTAAGTTCTGTGTGCATAATAGGGCTTTGTGTAATTATAAAGGCCAGTGAATTCCATTAACACATAACTTTGCAGTAGGCCTTGAACTTACCCAGTTAAGGATACTACATTGTTTCTTTTAAGTTTTTTGGATCACATAAAAGTTTATATAATTTGGTCTTAATAATATTTTCTTTTATTTTTTCCCCCCTAATTTTCTCAGATTCATAGAAAGATTTGAGTTGGAAGGGTCCTTAAAGATCATCTAGTTCTAAATGTCCCACCATGGGCAAAGATGGCGCCCACCAAATCAGCTTCATCAAGGCCCCACCCACCCTGACCTTGAAAATTTCCAGGGGTGGAGCATTCACTTCTTTATTGACTAGCAAACAACCATGATTTTTACCAATGGTTAGAATCAGGTAGCACTTTTCATAGGTCTTATATGATCGTGACGGGGTCTTTGACAACATGTGGGTTGCTTGAACATTGCTATATGTAGTCAATGTAATCTTCAAAGAGAAAATAGTTTTGCAAACTGCTTCTAATTGACACTAGGAAGTGGTGTGTTGGATTTATTTTTACGTGACTAATTCAGTTAAATATTTACTGGAAAAATTCGAAAAATGCTTTACAGATGACACGATTAAACACTTGCTGTTGTTTCATCAGTGCTAAATGATTTGTGTAGCTATTTCATTGAGCAGGTCTAATTCTTTCACTCTTTCAAACAAGCCCTTAAAAATTTAGAGCAACACTGTTCTTTCATTGAAAGTTATTTCATAATCTTTAACAGTAAAAATGAGCTATTAGATTTCCATATCACCCAAAAAGGATGCGAAACGTATCTCTAAACAGACTTCTTCAGTACATAAGAAACATAACTTAAAAATTCAGTATTTATTTTTTAATGTTTACTGATGTGGTTTAAAGTATTCAGGAGTTAAAAGGAAAGGCAGAGAACTGTCAAGGAAATTGAGACTAAAGCTACTACTTTATTGCTCTACTGATTATTCTGAAAAAGGAGTTGTTGCTGGAATAGTAAAACTACCAAGGAAAGAGCAATTGGTCAAAAAATGGAAGAAGCACAAAAATGTTCATTGAAGTAAAAATGTTATAAAAATAATTACTTCAGTCTCAAATCACAAATGAAGATTACTATTTATAGAAAGAAATATAACAGAATGTACAATTAAAAAATTCCTTTGAAAATGTGATCTTTAGTACCATATAACTAATTTTGAACTCATCTGATTTTGTTTTTGAAAACCTCTAAATGATTTAAAATATTGTATCCTATTATGTCTCTATCACTATGCATTTTGCTATGCATTGGCAAGAATATAAAATATAATTACTTTAGCATTCCTGAAGAAAGGTAAAGTAGGTCTTATGGAGTTTTTGAGCATTTGAAAATGTTCAGCTGAGAGAGTTCAGGTTACTGGGGCTGGGGAAGACTTTGAGGATGCCTTAACAGCAGCCTTCCAGCAGTGAAAGGGACCTGGAGAGGGATTTTCAACAGGGGCATGCAGTGATAGGACAAGTGGTAATGGCTTTAAACTGAAAGAGATCAGAATTAGACTAGGTATTAGGAAGAAATTCTTCACTGTGAGTGTGGTAAAACACTGGAACAGGTTTCCCAGAGAAGCTGTGGGTGTCCCATCCTTAAATCCTTCAAGTATAGTAGCAGAAAGCAAAAGATAGGACAAGAGGGAGTCTATCCAAGTATGATTCTATCCTATGGATATAAACTTTTCTTTGTATACTTAATGTATAATGTACTACAGATGTCATCTTACAATTTTCTGGTTACCATCTCTCTTTTTTTCCATATCCTAAAGGTGATCTGATTATTTGGGCTGATTATTAATTTATGTAAATAAGGGCACATGTAATAAAGAAAAAAATATACCCTTTTTCTGCAGAAGAATGATAGACTGACAAAATGTCTTTTTTTACAAAAAAGCTCTTGTCATGTGATATTTGTAGCTTCACTTTGAGCTATTCTTAGCTGGTCATTGCCTTCAACAGAATTTGACAATAAAGTTTTCTGGCCTGGTGTTCACAGCAGAGAAACTATAAGGAACTGGCTTAGGAGGTGTTTCTCCTTCAGGAAAACCTGCTTCTTATGGCCAAAACCTGTGTACACCATTTTTAATACTCAAGCTGTTTCTTAAAGACCTGAGACTTTTGCCTCTCTGTGTAAATTTTACTGCTCCTTCTGACCATGACAGCTAATTCTGTATACTTCAAATGTGAATGAAGATTTTTTTACTTGTTAGGAAAAAAGTCTTTGGTAGAAACAGAAAGTAATCAAAACAGCATAGAAGAATGAGTCCTTTTTCTTCACAGTATACCAAACTCTGCCTACTGCTGTACACAAAGGGAAAATGAGTTATTACACTGAGGATTAAGTTAGCTACCTAATCACAGATGGGGTCCAGCTAAATATTACTAAATAAAATTTAGAGTGATATTTCAGGATTGCATATTGTTAAGCCAGCCCCAGGTCTAAAAGTTTACTTAAAAGCCTCTCTGCTTTTAAGATCAGAAAGTGGGCTGGTGCTCTTTAGAAAAGAGGATGGAAGGCAGCTGTTTCCTGAGAGGCTACGTCGAGTGCACTTGCTCTCTCTCAGTGTTCCAGGGTTGTCTCATATCAAGAGCCACTGTCCCTTTAAACAATACTGGGCCAAAATTCCCTGGAAGCAAGTTAAAAAAAAAACCAAACCAAAACATCTTGAGATCTTCCTGGATAATAGAGAAGAAGTATGGAGCTTGAGGAAATATGGGGCTAAAGGGATATTAAAAAAGTTAATGGAGGTGACCTATTATTTAGGGTATGTCATAGTAGGGAGAAATATTTTAAGACTTGGCGCTGCCTGGAGAGACATGGAACAGAAATATACCTTTTTGTTTTCTCTGTATACTGCTTCAAAGAAATATTTGAGTTCATCTCTAATTTATTTCTTCCAGAGTGAGTGGCAAGAACTTTTGGCTGAGATTAAAAGGAGTAACAATGAAGGAGTTATTTGATCATTTAAAATTAGCACATATACCGTTCAGATGTCATTTTGCCAGAAAGTTTACTTCTGTAACTAGAAATGCAGTACAACTGGAAAAGGGAACGGTGACTTTTTCTTATCAGTGAAATAAGGTGAATATTTTAATCTTTACCAGTGTTTTTGTCTTGTGAGTTTTAACACCATGGGAATGACACTAGCACTGCTAATACTGAAATTTAGACTTGCAGAATTTTATTACTACAGTTTATGCTCCACCCACACATTGAAGTTCAGACACTTACTATTAAGGGCATTGTTTTACCTAAAAAATTAATTTCATACACTGCTAATGAGATAGCCCCAAGGAAAGATGGGGAATTTGAGCCTTGTAAATATACAATAAAATACATTCCTGCAAGACCTACCAAAGCTTGAGAAATTAATAAACATGATTCAATTCAGCATTATTAAAAATATTTTAAAGTAGTTGCATTTTGAAAATGATGTAGCTTATTTTCTTGCTAAAAGTTATCCACTACCTATTGCATCAGAAATCAGAGAGCATCTTCAAAGTTGTCCTTCCTGCACCCATCAAAATGACAAGGATTTACAGTGACAGGATAGTTCAGTGATTTGGGCACAAAAGATTTGTTTCATTGTCTCCTTTATAGAGGTGCTCTCTTCCTTCTCTAAAACGCTGGTATATAATATTTCTCTTTTTCACTTAAAATAAGATCTTTTTATATTGTAGAATGTTATGGCATTGATTAATATAAATACATATGCCCATACACATTAGAAAAGCTGTATTCAAAGTTACTTGCAATTCCTAATTTTTCAGAGCAAGGTTCTCAAGCTGGAGAGTGAGTGAACTGAACATTTCGGTGTATAAACACTAAAGGGAGCTTGGAGAAATTCTAGGGTCATTGATTAGGGACAAAATAGGAGAATACTTGGACAGGTGCAAACTGGTCAAAGACAACCAGGACATTTATAAAGGGGAAGCCATGCTTGTCAAATGCTATTAACTTGTTTGAGGAGGTGACAATGAGAGCTGACAGGGGTGAAGCAACAAACATAATCTGCTTGGACGTCAAGATGGCTTTTGATACTGGCACACTGAAGAACAGATACAGAGTTAGTAAGAATCTGATGCTAAAGTGACTGATAGAATGTCTCTAAAATCTCTTAAGACTCAGTACTGCTGACATACCACAGCAAAACATGAGAGAAGATGTAAAAAAGTGATGGATATAAATGAATTTGATAGGGATTTTTCACAATAAAAAAGAGGATGGATGAATTAGAAAGTTTGTGAAGGAGGGAGGCAGAAAAAGAGGAGAGGTGGGAGAGGAAAAGAGCTGACTTGTTCATTTATTTTTGAAAGAGAAAATGTCTTGAAGATTAGTCTATAAAAGCTCGCTGTAGAAGACAGGAGCAAAACCACCTGATATATCCCTCTATATCTGTCCATATTTGCCTTTAACTTTGCTGCTGACAGGAAGTGGTTGCTGAAGTGATGATTTTCAGTACGTGCTAGATATTTGCAGGGAACAAAACTCCTAAGAGCTTCTTGCTGCAAAAGGCAAATTTGAGGGTTTATTCCTATATAGAAACTAGCTCTGTGCTTGATACTTTCTTATTCTTTTTAATGTAAAATAGAAATAGAAGTGTAAAGGATCCTTTACTTCTGCTTCCTGTATGGCCATTTCTCTGGACATATTCTGTTCACATTCTGTTTTGTATGGTAGTGTTTTTGCCCTTCATCACTCTCCATTTGCTAAGAGAAGCAAATAGAATTTTAACAAATAGGTACCAATAGGTCTCAGGTGCAAAAAGTTAGTGAACTTATTTTTGAGACAAAATTTGCTGAGTGGATAACTGTATGGGAAAAAAATGAAGTAATAATCAAAAAATATATTTATAAGAACTTTCCATTCAATCATATGTTCTTAGTTACCGGAATGCTGTGTGAAGTTACAATATGTCTTTTAGTTTTTAGATAATTAATGCAGTACAGGCATAGACTAAAATATTCCATTGTGAATAGAGGAAGCATAGATTACTGGTGTGGAATAGCCATGAGCAAAACAAAAAAAAATCTAATGAGAAGACCTAAATCTTAACTGATCTGTTATTTTGGAAGACTTTTTTGCAAGGCTTTTTGAAATACTTAGCAAAATCTTTGAAAAATTTTTTTCATGTCCTGTTTTAAGTTTTAAAAACAAGAGGAAAAGGTTTTGAGACATATACTTGAAATCAATTCATTATTTTTATTGATTTTATATTTAAAAGCTTATGATCTAGCTCAAAATGTTTCTCTGTTATAATTAAATGTAGTAATCAGAGACAGGAAAATCTGGACCTTAGGAACAGCCTTTGTAATTGAAGAACAGGTACAACAGGTACAGTTCCTGTTTCTAAGAGAAATGCAGTGGATCAAGAACATACAAGAAGTGTGAAGTATGATGGTATATCAGCTGTGCGAGAGAATGTTGAACTAAATTTTTATCTATTTACTAATATACATATTTTATGCAACTTCTTGTTCTAAGCAACTCTGCAACTGCTCCCTATCTTGACTGAAAAGTCTTATTTCATTCAATTTCCTTGATTTAGTGAATTAAAAACAAGTCTAAGTTTAGGAAGAAATCTGCTTTCATAGCTTTCTGTTAGTTAAGAGAGAAGATTGCACTGTGATGATGGCTTCAGTGGCCAAATGTGTGAGAAAAAGAAAACAGAACACAATAGAAAATAGAAGGTGCTTTGGACTTCTCAGAACCCGACTGTACTAATTACCAAATTTGAATAAGGGAGGGATCATAGTGGGAAACA
The DNA here is from genome assembly GCF_051311805.1 of Agelaius phoeniceus. Lineage (NCBI taxonomy): Eukaryota > Metazoa > Chordata > Aves > Passeriformes > Icteridae > Agelaius > Agelaius phoeniceus. Next base: position 33,501,004 of record NC_135270.1, on the reverse strand, counting down.
GGCTAACATTTTTTGGGACAACAGGAAAATATAACCCCAAATTTATTAATTTCTTGGTTTTCAGTTTTTTAGTCATTTCATCATCACATCTTTCATGTGTTTTGGGTTATGTCATCTGAAGTAGTTGAAGTATAATTATCACACTGTATCAAATAGAAAATAGGTATATTTTTGAATAAGGAAACTAATGTATACTGGAAAAGAACAGGAAAGCAGAAAGGTAAACTTGTGAAATAGGGAACACTGTGGATTTGTATATTCCTGTGCATTTTATTAACGAACTGAATATGTTAAAGCTACTTTGGATGCTGAAAAAAGACAAGGAAATTAATATTTTTGTAATATAGGTGTCACCTTATATTTCATGCCTGATTCATTTGAAAATGTAGATTAATTTGCAAACAGTTTAGAGAGGTGAACTATTGAATTGAGTCCTATAAGATTTAGGATTTGTCATCTTTTAAAGTTGACACTCAGTGAGAGCTTGTCAATTACAAAGAAGTGAAATGAAGTGAAAATAAGCCTCGTCTTCATCTTCTTGTTATATGCTTGGTTGGTTATAGAGACACCATTTACAAGCTGAGAATAATTACTTGCCAAGTATTTTTGCCTTTAAACTAAAATTATTTATTATTTTACCTTACTCCATTTTGATAAAGCAGTTACTCTAATTTCCTAATCTCATAACCAAAATAGTGTTTCTTTACAAGTGGCTACCTGAAATTAAGTGTTTGAGTTGAAAATGAAAAACACTATTTAGAGTAGGATTTTTTTCCCAAATGTTACTTATCCTCTTGTGATGAGTTATACAAAATTTCTTCACTTTATGAATCTACAGCAGCATGTAATTTGACAAATACACATATGATAGGGAGAGAATGGCAACAGTAAAAACCTTTTCTATTTACATGCAAACATACCAACATTCTCTTCCACCTTAAATGGATATTATGTTATCAGTCTCTTGCTTCCAGTAGGAGACTTTAATTTTTGTAGAGCTCATTCTTTTAAACCTTTCCTTAAGCTGTAATACAGTCTTTCTGATGTGATTTTCTTAGATTGAAGTGAGTTACCACTTTTTTTCTTATCAGTTTTATTCAATATAATGAATGCTTAGAGGATTTCTGTAATCAAATAACTTGTATCATCCTACTTTGCATCCAACATTCCTGTATTTCATACATTTCCATATTAAATTCCATTTTATCAAAATCCTCTAGCTGTCCTAGAAGAAAGTACTCTGTCACCGAATTATTTTCTTCTGGATAAAATAATAAAGACGTATTCAGCAACTCTGCTAAAGCATTACCTTTGATTTTTAACTGGAGCTCTGAGCTCTGGATTTTTTCTTGCTTTTCCCAGACCACAGAGCTCCCCCAAATTAGCTCCTCCCAGCAGAAGGAGTGTTCAGGAAAGCATAGCAGCCTTTTCCTGAACGGGAACTGGTACTTGATGCCAGTCATTTTATTTGTAAATGTACACAGAACTTAGTGATGACATATGCAAAATATAGATGTCAATTAATAAAGTTTAGAAAGGATAATTACATTTTTTTTTGCCATGCAGTAGATTTTCTTTATTAATTGTACAGGATAATTGTATTTGTGCATCATTCTTGTGGTATTTGAAGCACAAAGCAAATCTTATAACACCTCTTGTATTATTTCAATTTTGTCTTTTAGTATTCATGCTATTCCCTAGTAGAATTCAGTTATGCTATTTAAATGTACAGTAGAATATTTCCTTTTTATTGCAGAAGAATGCTTTGATCTATCAAAAAGTTTAATTGCATTTCATGCAGTAGTTTCTGTTTGTAATTAGGTGTATGTGTGGCAGTTGCTAAGTGTTTCTTTCATGTCCTTCCATTTATTTTTAAAGCAAATTTTCTGTTACACCATCACATATTGTGCAGTAGGTGCTTTGCTCAGATTCTGGAACTACGCATGCATATCTGATTCTCCCAGTCACTCTTGAAGTGTTTTGGCAGCTTGGCGTTTGCTTCTTTTAATTGTTTCGTTACTGGTTTTGATGGACAAATGCATGGATTTAGTGAATATTTTAACATCTCTGACTCTGAATAGGAAATTAAAGATCAATGAGGAATATAATGTGGGCTGTAGCAGCCCTTTTACATTTTTATTCTTTTTTCTTATTTAAATAATATCTGAAAAAGGAAGTTTGGTTAATAAAGAATGCAAAACGAACAATAGATAATTTGGAGTTTAGCCCTTAGGCTGATTTTGTAATATTCCTATCCTACTGAATAGCATGACATTTCACATGGGAACCTATAAAGCAGCTTGAGGAAGAAGGAAAGAGTTGAAGAAAACAGTTTGGATCTAATGATTAATATCCTATTGATTATTACTAGGAATGTAGAAATACTTTCTGCAAAGCATAAAAGACTACCAAATTTCAAATGGGCACAGAAATATATTTAGTTGAATTGAGATTTTATTTGGTATTATCACACTCCTGCCCATACTTATCATCCTTTCCCACTCATGGAAATTCCCATTAATTTCTCTTCTGCAGATTGCAACACATGTGTGAAATTGAAATATATTTGAATTCCTAAATAAATTACATTTATTTAATTATCAGTTAAAGGAAAGGGCAAAATCAAATTAAAACTACTGATTGGTCAATCAATACTTCCTTTTTATTTTATTTACCCTTTTGGTATCTCTGATATGATATCTTTTTTTTTAGCTTTTCATTCATCTTTTCTGGTAGTGCATTTTTATTCTTATTTTTCTTCTTTTGCTCCTTTGTGTTGATACTTTCCTTTTCCCAGTATATTTTCTCACTCCTCTCTTTCAACGACTAGAACTAAAATTTGCTTTCTAAATCGAAGTCCTTTCTTAGAGTTCTCTCATATACAACCTTCATGTGTCTTTGTGGCTGCTCAGCCATTATTTCAAACAAAGCTTTTAGTTGAATATGGTGTGAAAGAAAAGTGGAATGAAAAAAGTAGGAGCATACTCAACTGAATCCTTGAATCAAGACACAGAACTTCAATAGCTGACATACTGGCATGGGGAATTCCAGGTCTTAAAAATCAGTGTATTTGGTATATGGAAGTATGTGGAATTTTATAGGGTTTGGCCTATCTTGGTATTTTTCTTAGAATATAAACTTTGCAGTTATAACACAGCAGGATTATATACTAGCCTCTTATCTGCTGTTCTGGGGCTATCAACAAAGGAAGGAAGGAAGTTGTTGCTGAAGTGCATCATCGTTGATTAAAAATAGCTTGGCAATGCCATTGATTTCTCATTTCAGTTTAAATATTTAGATAAAGCTTAGATTCAAACAAAAGAACAGTCTGGACTGGCACAGCTGAATGAATATACAACCAGCTTCAGACAGCAGCCAGAGAAACTGGCTTCTCAACGTGGCTGTGAGGAATATGGATCAGGTTGGACTGTGGTGGTCAGAGGTTGACCAACTGATCAGCCAACCAGTTTATTTGTGAGCATGCTAATATGCTCAGAACTGCCTCTTGCAATCAGAACAAAGAGGTGGGATGGAATAGCAACAAAATTTACATGATACAGATGGTGACTAAATAAACAGCCCATTACAAAACCTCACTACTTTAGTAACTTTTGTGTTGGTCAAAAGAGACAGTGGGAAATCTTCAGTTTTGTTTTGAATAAAATGTTTTCCATAAAGCACTGATGCTGAAAAAGAATATTTTGCATGTTGCCCAACAAATTTTATGTCAGAGCCAAGGATTCAAGGGAAAGTGATTACAATTTTCTTAACAAAAAAAGCTTGTGATAAAGCAGCTTAACATTTTGTTGCCAAGGTAAAATAGGAAAACTTCTATTCTAGCTGTAGCTAGCATAAAGTGCGCTTCAGTATCATTACACTTCTGTATCCCCATTTTAATTTTAAAAAGTATTTAATCTCTTTTCTATATTTTTATTTTGTACCTGAGCAGTTCAAAATGATACTAATGCATTAGATGCTGTTGTTGAGCTAAGGGGACTAATACTTCTCCCTCCTGTCCCAAATCCCACTTCAATATATAAAAAAGGAGCTGCTGCAGTCAAGGGTAGCATGAGCTTTCTGAGGAGAAATGAAAGTAATTCCAAAAAACAATATGTAATTATTGTGCATCTGGCTGAATGTTTCTCATCTAATTTTGTAAAGATACATCTTAGAATCTTACATATAGGAAATTAAGTCAAATTATATAAGTGAAATGCAAAAGAAATGAGAAAGTTCAAAGTGTGCTGTGAGTATACAATGGAGTTCCCATGCACCAGTGCAAACAATAAACAGAACAGGGATTTTTTTATTTGTTTTTTTTTTGTTAATGAGCAAGGTAAATGCTACGTAAAATGGTTTCTCTGTTTTGCAAGGATTTTGTTTCAACTTTTTAAGATGTGTTTTATATAAAAGCGTGTATTTATAAGTTGCTTTTCAGCCCCCTTCAATTTTCCTTTTCAAAATCTCAGATTAGGCTACTCAAATATCTATATATTCATGCAAGTATTATTTACTTCTTCACTGAAAAACACAAAGTCATTTCTATTTATGAACATATTTTTGTAATGTGACCTGGCATTTCTCATCAATACTGCTTGCAGTCTAGTCTTATAAAATTTAATGGATGTCAAAAAATGAGCACAGTATGAAAAATAAATAGACAAAAGAGAAATCCTTTACATGTTAACAAATGCCACAGAAAGATCTCTTGAAGTTAAAATCCCCATGGAGAAAAATCATTTAGTCTTGACCAAAAGAAATAACTCTTTAAGATATATGGCTAAGGGAAATCTTGGAATTTTGTGTCTTTTGAAAAGAGTAGACTTAATTTGTATGTCCTCTCAGACTATGCTTCATCTTTATTAGAGAAATCCTTCTTTTCCAATGGTTTTAGGCAGATTAACTGGCCTAATTGGACCTAAGCTGCTGTGAAGAGAGAGGGAAAAAAGGTGGAGGCACAAGCTCTCCAAGTCCTCAAGTCACATCCTCCTGGTTGACTGGTCTGCTTAGCCAAGCTGAAACTGGTCTTATTGTCATGTTGGGTGCATTAATTGGAGTGCAGACTAATTTGCAAGAATGCTTTAGTGCCCTTTAAAAGGTGATTTAAAATTCAAAGTGATGGAAATTGTATAAAAGCATGCTGATCTGATCATTACCCAGAATTCAGTTGACATTTCCTCTATTTATCTGTTTTTATTGTTTAGACTTTAAGTTTACTGTGAAAGACTTAGGAGACTGCAACAATTCATGGTATTCTCTGGTTTGGTTGATAACCCTTCCCTTTTTTTAAACTCAGAGAATACTCTAAAAATAAACCAGTTAAACACAATAATGTCTTGTTTGGGGATGATAAAATAAAGAATATATTTAGATCATGCAATTTAATAATAAATATAGCAATGGATTTCTCTTGTTTCCATCAAATACATGAAAATACACTCTTCGGAATGGTCTTACGAAATAGAGACATTAGCACCTCATTAACATAGGCTTGAATGGTAACAAGGATAATGAATTTACATTTTCCAAGCAAGAGGCCACAAACACAGAATTACGCACTATTTTTGCAAACTCTATAGGTAAAGAGATATCCATTGCTGAAGTGCAGCTGTGCTCATGGATGAAGAATGATTTCTGTCAGCAGTACGAAACAGCTCTCCACAACATTTAACAAGATAAAAATATTATTTGTCATATGAAATTATACAAGAAGCCTTAAGATGGTTTATAATTAAAGTACATAAAATAGACTCTCATGCAATGCAATAAAAATGAAGAATTTCCAGTGATTTTTGAGTGATGGACTGTAGGAAACTACAATTGGAACATTTCTTCTGCATTTTACTCAAATCCAACAAATAGATTTTAGTCCTGACACAAAGCAAATTATGCTTTACCAAAATGAGGGCAATTGATGCTTTCCCTGAAACATACTATACTTGTCTGTACCAGAAACTGATAACACTGGCTGTTATTAGTGCAAAATCCTTGGTAACCAGTGCTAGTTCCTGAAACATTTAGATATAATATCCTGAAAACATACTTTTACTTGGAAGTTGTCCCCTGTTATTCTTCTGATAAAGAGAGATTGTGTTGGCAGGATTTTGTGCAGTAATTAACAGGTTTGGATTGCACGCTACCCTCTATCCAGATAATGTCTACAAAGCCATTGTCTTCAGTGAAATTGTGAGGAATTTGCATTCCATAATACATGGAATGGTTTCTTTTTGCATGTAGCTAAGTTCCTTGCTTAAATGGAGACAAATGAGGTAGGTAACATTTCTTTCTTATTCTACACAGAAGAGGAAGAGAAATAAGATTCCACCTTCCAGTATACCAGCAGTCAATGTTTTCAAATTTGGATTGAGAAACAAGTCCATGTCAAACTACGCTGAAGTAATGTAACATTTCTTTAAAGAAAAGTTTTAGTGTTGCTTTCAGATTTTTTTTTCCTGGAGCTATAATTTTTCAGGCTGAACTGTGAGATTAATATCCAGCTCTCTCTAAGACTTATACTGTACAGTCAAGTTTGTGGCACTACCTTGAGATGGCATAGTGAGGTAGAGGCTGACTTAGAGATTAATCCTTGCCAGTAACAATGTGCCTGCAAGGACTAAAAGGAAGACATTCAGATCTTAAATTGAGTTTCTAACCTGACTGCAAATGTCAATTTTATAAATGATAAGTGTGAATATGGAAAGGAAAATATGGAACCTCATGGTTCCATAATATGGAACTAGGCAACTGCCATATTAAAGAGTGAGCGCTGAAATTTTGGCCTCTGTGTTAGCTGAACAAAGCTAGTACTTCTACAATGTATCATATGCTTTTGACTGTGCAGCTATCTTTTGGCCATTTCAACTATATCACATTTGAGGAATTTACAAGTTCAATTTTTTTTATTTTGGTTTAATGTAATGGAGTATTGGGGCTTATTTACTGAAAAACCACTGCCGTACTCATAGGTTGAAAAAGAGTGGCTTAATGTAGTGCTGTTTTCCTTAAAAACAAACTTTGCATGTATTTGTTTCTCTAATTTTATTCTCAGTTAAAGAAGAAAATATTTACCATGGTAACCTGGATTACATAAAATGTGGATAATTTGTTCTAAGAGTCATGGCAATGTGTAATGAAATCTGTCCCCAAGTTATTAATAATGTTTTCATATCATGCACCACGGTCCCATTGCTAGTTGCACAAGATTACCTGTGGGCAAAAAGCAAAGCATTAGGGAAAGCCTAAACAATTGATTAGTTGTAATATCATACACTAAAGATGGACAGTTTGTATAACAGGTTGTCTTGTATGAGAATTGGCTCCTTAACACACTCTGCTCATATTATCACATTGAGTAACAAAAAACCCCAACATGCAGCGCACACCACAATGTTTGTTATGCAAGCAGCACACACTCAGTGTCCTCTCAACACCACAAGAGTTTAGGAGAGGAGGGCCAAGGACAGATAAATGACAGTAATACAACTTAAGAAGAGGGCATGTTCCACTAGGAAGAAATTAATGGTAAGAAAATGTGATAAATAGATGCAATTATGAGCACAGATAGAGTCCTCTGAAAAAATGACTTAACTCATGCAGTCAGAAATTCAGTGAATTCTCTGTGTGAGAGAGAATTAGCTACCCATGCAGTCTTGAACATGAAATCAGCTTTATGTTCTAACATAGGTAGGCATATTCACATCTCAAGTGCCTAATGGCCAACAATGTGAAACTCTGGTACCTTAAATTTGTGCGGACATTAGTAGGGTCAGGACTTTTCTCAGTATATCTTCTATTTGTAAGAAGGCTTAATATAAATTTTTAACTCACTCAATATTAAAATCTGGAAATTTTTATAGCTGTTTGACCAAGTGGCAAATAGCATTACCTCTGCATTTTCACCTGAGCAGATGGAAAACCATGCATTACGCTGATACTTTCCATGCAAACACACCCGTGCGCACTTTGCATAATTTGGGAAAGCTGACTTCTGAAGAAGCTGGTCTGGTACTTATGCTTGTACCGTTGGGAGAAGCCTTGGAACTGTACTCTTTGGGAGCCAAACCCTAGGACACACAGTTGATACTGTCAGGCCACACAGGAGATCATTATGTGAGGAATAGAGATGGAAGAAACCTGTGCAGTGCAGCACCAAGTCAGCCCCACCACACTGGAGCTACAGCAGCTTGCCCAATCTAGTGCCCTGCATGGTGGCACGGGCAAGTGGCAAGTGAGTGGATTTAGCCACAGGGAGCTGGACATGCCAGGTCCACTTCCAAAGTCCTAATCCTAAATTGCATAACTGAGATCTCAGAGTATTGCCTTGGATCTCCACATTTTGGACTTTTACTTTGTCAGTCTCTCCTCCAGGAGTTCACCTGCATTTAAGGCCAAAAGATAAGAGCTCTTTGCTTGTTTAAAAATGCATGTGCTCAGCACTACTAAGGCCTCAGAATGCTAAGCATGGCATCTTTGCTGGAGAAAATCTAGAGAACCAAAACAGTAATGCATGTAAGTCATGGGAACGTGACCATGGTTGAAAAAATGAGCTTTCATCACACAGGATGGAAAACAGCCACATGTAATTAGAAGGTTGCTGGTGGAGAAGAAAAATTATCTGTTCACAAGATCCTTTGCAGAAATGATAACTAAAGGGGTTAACTTAATCAAAAATTTATTCAGAATAGACTGTGGGTAAAACCTTCTCATAGTAGGGATAATGAAGGTCTGGGCAAGAGTGCCTGAGAAGGTTTCAAGAACAGCAATTTTTCATAGTTTTTATTAATGGATTCAACAAACAATTGTCAGGAATAACACAGGTATATTTTGGATCTTATTTTAGGCAGTGGATGAACTAGATGACTTTTTGAAGTCCCTTCCAGCTATAATTTTCTACCATTCTGTAATTTTAAAAGATGATCTGTAGACAAAAAAAAATTAATGTGCAAACAGAATCTGTTTACTAAGCAAAATATAATATTTCAGAATAAATGCACCAAATCAGCTGTCTGCTTAATGACACAGATCATTGGGTGATGAAAGAAGAATCACATAAGTCACCTGGAAATTAAATAAAATATTTGAAAAAACCATTGTTTGAAATTCTTTATATTTTATGAAGAAAGTGTTATAAAAAAGCCCAAAGTATTCAATACTCAGCTACTTGAGGTTGCTTTCTGCAAAACCTAATTAGATAACCTGTTTCTTGAGAACATCTTTTGCTGTGAAATTGCATAGGGTTTCATTTATATTTAAACTAAATTATCTCCTATGAAGAAGCTACAATATTGATCAGCTACTAGAGACACATTGTCTCACACTGCATAGTTTACTATTTCTACACATGCACATAATACATATTAAAATACTTTAAAATAGCAACCATAATTTAGAAAAAGGTGAAATATACTTAAAACAATTTACTGAAAAAAACACATAATCATATAATAATATCATATCATATCATATCATATCATAAATTCAGAAATAGCTTTTTGAAATTCATCCTCTATTTCTCTTATTATGGTACTTTCCCTGAAGCATGGGCAGAACTTCACAGTGCATTATGAAAGATAGATGTTAAGGACATCAGGTGCAACATTGAATAACATTTAAAGAAATACAGACAAGGACAGGTAGGAGGTCATTAGGATGCAATGTCAGTAGCTAATATAATGTGACAACACATGAAACTGTTAATGCTAATGTTAAGCATTTTGCTTCTCATAGAAATGGAAATCTCATAACTACTTCACTGAGAAAAAAAAATGACATTACTTTTTAGCAATAATAGCGCTACCACTTTATGAGACTAATATCAGTAGAAACTTTAAAACTTATCTGAAAATTTATTGAAAGTCCATTAAATAAAAAATACATGCCATGACAGATTTCCTGTAGTTGCTACATTTTGGTAAACCTATGTGGGTAGGATATTTCAAGATATCTGATGGTACTACATGAAGGGTGATTGATCATTCACTCTAAGAGCAATTGGAAAACAAAGCTTTTAAATGTTTGACATATAATGTCAGTTTGGGCCATGGAGGATCTCAAGGCTTGACAAGAGACATAATGGTAGGAGATGAATGTTGTGTGCCAAAAATTAGCAAGTGCTGTGTTCATCTTGAAGGAACATAATACCTCCCCCACTAGCACTGTTTTTAACAACAAAAAAAAAAATGGTACATACATTTACCCACAATGGTACATAGAAATCAGGTGCAGCAACCATACTAACATTATTGACAAGTACTCTAAAAATGTAGCTGGGTGGCCTCACTAAAATATTTAACCCAGCATAATGGGCTAGAATCAAAATTAATCATGTTTTAAAATCAGTATCAAAGAGGTTAAAGTTAGCAGACACTGTAAAGCTGTAATACTGCTTCTTAAATTATTTGAACAGAACACAATCCAAAACCTGTGGAAAAAAATTGGATGGGCAAAATGTAACTTGTGTAGCATGTGTCTATTTCTGTTAGCTGAATTGCCAATGAATATATATATACATATATATATATATATTTAAAATACTAAGATATCTGAAGGGAATCTGGAAAGATGGTTAAAGTGTTAAAACAGTGTTTGGTGAAGTAAGGGGGAACAGATTACCATGGAAAATATTTTGACAGTAAGGTTTTTCACCTTTTATTTTAAACTGGAAAATTAATTGAAAGCTCAAAAAAAGAGGACATTACTGAAATCTCCAGAAAATGATACATGGTATACATTATTTAATAGAATAATATACTTTTTGCATATGGGTTTTGCTGCTAGGGCAAGTACAGAAATTTTTTGAGGTTCTGCCACTACATATAATAGTGACTGTAATTAAAGGAAAGCCTGTAGAAAGAGAATAAAATAAACTATATTTGTTATATCAAGCATTTGAATTGCTCTTGTGAATTCAGAAGCTTTTCAATTTTATATTCTCATCAAAATAAGATTTTAAAAAGCAGAGCTAAAGATGGTGGGAAAAGTAATTTCTTTTTTTATTAAATAAAGTCTTTCAAGAATTTCTAAATTGGTTCAATCTTTGGACAAAATATTACTTTTAGAGGAAGAGGGTCTTCCCCTGCAGAGGAACTACTAGTTTAAGATTAATCAGCTTTGGCACAGAATAGCACAGTCTGTTGCTTATATTGTTCCCATCAGAAGGGGCTGAATTTCAAAATCTGTCAGGACAGAAACAAGAATGTCTATTCATGCATCACCATTAAATGTTTTAAGGATGGAGCAATTGGCTGTACTATAGAGAAGGTGCAGCCGAATGTACAGGGGGTCGAGTGGATCATGTGCTGTAGGAACTCTTCTCGTGAGCATGACAGATCCACCTGCAGCCCCTGCAGGAGACCACATTGGAGCAGGGGGATGCCTGAGAGGAGGCTATGACCCTCTGGGAAGCCTGGAGTGCTGGAGCAGGTTCCTGGCAGGAACCTGCAGACCCGTGGAAAGAGGAATCCATACTGCAGCAGGTTCCCTGGTAGGATTTGTCACCCTGGGACAGACCCAGGCTGGAGCAGGCTGTCCCTGAAGGACTGCACCCTGTGGAAAAATGACCCATACTGAACAATTTGTGAAGAACTGTCTCCCATGGGAGCAATGTTGGAGAAGTTCATGGAGGACTCTCTCCTGTGGGGGGGACCCCACATTGGAGCAGGGGAAGGACTCCTCTCCCTGGGCAATGGCAGAAACAACAGGTGAAGAACTGACCATAACCTCCCTTCCCTCTCTCCCTGCATTACTGGGGAAGGAGATAGAGCTGGGAAGGAGGGAGGGCTGGGGGGAAGATATTTTTAAGATTTGTTTCATGACTCATTATCAGAGTCTGATTTTGATTAGCAATAAATTCAACTAATTTCCCCAGTCTGAGTCTGTTTTGCATGTGATGCCTATTGGTAAGTGATCTCTTCCAGTCTTTACCTCAACTCACGAACATTTTCCTATATTTTCTCTCCCCTGTCCAGCTGTGGAGGGGAGTGATAGAATGGCTTTAGTGGGTGCCTGGCAACCAGCCAGGGTCAAAATACCACATTAGAAAAATAAAAAAGTCACTTTGAGCAACCTCTCTCCCCAAGATCTCTTTCTTCTGAAAATATCAAAGTACAGGACATTTGGAGGTGAAAATAAACAAGGGGAATTTTCCTTGTAATACATGTAATTCCCTGTAATCAGTGGCCTTTCTCAAGATGTCATTCCACCTATAATTTTGACCAGAATTTTCATCTTGCTGAAAAGGCTTCTACCAAAACCTCAGTTCTGACAAAACCTGATTAGAATCCATCTTGTCAGAAAATGCCTGAGCACCACTAATGTTCATTTCTTAGGCTACATTGAAGAGAAGCTGACCATGTTGCATATTGCCATTATGTTCCTCAGTGTCAGGTGCTTGAAATTTGCCAAGTTTGTGATTTGAAATATCATATGCTTTATAGGAAAGAAGGAATTTTCTGCTAAAATATCAGCTATTTCCAAACAAATAGGGGGGGTTTTATTAGTCTTTTTCACTATTTTTGTATGTAAAAATTATAGCTGATAAAGCAAATGCTGATGATTGGCTTAATTTCATTGTCACAGATCCATCTCTTAAATGATTCCTTGAAGCCGATCATCTTTTTACGGTAAAGAACCTGAACACTTACTACATTCTTAGATGTGATAGGAAGCCATAAGCACAGGAGGTTGAAAAGAGCTGTGAATGAGCCAGGCATCCTCATCCAAGCAAGAGTTATTCATTGGTCTTGGCATAGACTGCAGCAGCCTACGCACTGCTTTAATTTATGCTAAATGGCTGTTGACCCACAGTGTCAGTTGGCAACTAGCATTGTGCATTCTGTCAAAATCTCCTGTCTCCAACAATCCATCTTTCTAGGGTGAGTTGACTAGTAGGGCGAGTTGACTACTTTGTCCCCATTGCCCAACAGAAGGACAGAAGACCTATGAATCCATTGCCATGGGTTTAAAGCACTACTTTAAATAATAATTTTAAATATTAAACCCTATATTTTTATGCAAGAAGAAAAGATGTTTAACATGAATAATATTTAGTATAGGAAATTATTAATTGAAATAAATTATCCTTTGCAGCTTCATAAATTCAGTCCAGTAGCCTGCAGTAAAAACAGGATCTGAATTGATTTGTAATGCAAGGAAGAAATTAAGTGGTTTTCCTCATCGAGAGAAGATTTTCTCCTTTGTGTATGCAAATATATGTGTCAGAATTTGCAGATTTTATCAAAAGTTTGCACAAAAGTGTTAGTTGCATCTATGCTACTGCAGAGTATGAGCAGAAGTGGGATATACTATACAGTCCATACTATACACCTTGAAAGAAAATTCATGGCCTGCACAGTCATCTTTGCCTGCCTGATTGCAGGAGAAGTAATCAATTCCTACCTCCAGAGAAGCAAAGACTAATATTTTGAGTATCTTGATCACAGATCTGGTGCAGGCATGGATTTTATGATTGGGAAAAATAAGGGATATGATAATTTTACTTTCACTTGTTCTTTCATTTTCTTCCAAATCTTCTGTTTTTCTCCCAAAGTCCTGCTATAACATATTTTTAAATCAAAAAGCCATAATAAATTAATCACCAAACGCAGTCTATCATTAACTTCTACATGTTAATATTAGTTCAGAAGGAAATGGCAACATTCTAACTTAAAGATGTTATAAATGCTTTATTAATGTTTACTAAGTGATTGCAAAATGTTGCTATATACTTTAATAGCACATCATAAAAGAAATTATAAACTTTACTATCAAAGCATTTTCAAGGCCTTCTTAAGAAAAGGGGACTTAAAACAAGTGGGATAAACTACACCTTGCAGGTCCTGCAGGCACCAACATGTGACTACACAAACGAACAGTCAGTAGGTAAAAGTATGGACATGCATAAGCATTTATAGGGAGAAGAAGCCAAGCTTACTGTATAGCTCTATTAAGGTGGATTAAATTTTTGGGAAAGTATTTCATGGCATCCGTACAGTGTTTTAGAAGAGAAAGAATGGAAGTGTAATCTTGATATCTTCTATAATTAGAAGACTATATTTGTAATTCTTTAGCACATAGGTATTTAGCCTGCAGTTTGCCCTTAAGGAGAATGAAATATAACAGAATATGTAGCTACAATAATGACCTTGTGGCATTTAGGCACAACCTTTAACCTTGAATCCCACTGGTAAATGAACTCATGACAACCATTGTGCCTGAAACTGCCTTGCTGCTCGTATAGCAATATTACTCTAGGGGGGAAATGTCTTTTCTAGTGGAAAGATGAACTTGGCAAACTGAAATGTTAAATGATAATGTCAGCACTTCCATCACAGTTGTGTGGTTTGTGTTAATACTTGTGTTTACCAGTCAGTTTGAATTTTGCCTCTAGCCTAAATGATTTGTTACTTCTATTCTCTCAACTTAATTCTGCGTTAATTTTAAAACTAGATTAAAAAACACTCTTTGATTTTTTTATGAAAGATAGTTTTTAGTCAACTGGACCTATTTTTTTCATTCAACAGCCACTCAGATTTAGTCATCAATAAGATGCAGAAAAACTAAGGACATTAATAACCTGGAATTACCAAAAATAACAATGCTAACAACCTAGTCATTAATGAGAATTACTAGTCTTGTTGCTATAGAAACAAGAGTGAAGCAAATAGAAATTATGTGTAATTTCTCATTCCCAAAAGTGGCACATATTATGTCATTACCATAGTAATGATATTATTACCCTAAATGTAATAAACTTGAAAGCTACTTATCATGAGAGGACACCAAGGCACCTGAAAAAGTTGACATGTACCTTCTGCTGTTGATCTTCATCGAAGCTCCACAAAAAAATCCTGAACGTAAACTGACAAATTTATGAAGCAGTGGGGATAGTGGAGTCATCTCAGGACACTTGCCAAGAGTTTGCTCTTTTCACTTATGGCAAACCTAAATTTAGCTGTCAATCACTGCAGACCACAAAAGGACAAAGGTAAAATTCAGTTAAGTCTGCTGTCCTTTTTTGGTATGATCAGTAGTAATTGTTGGCTCGAACTGGAAAACAAGACAAAACTTCACTCACAAAATTTTTGGCCATTGCTGCTGCAGACACAACTAGGAGAAAGGAATGTGTTTGCTTGTTTACTTTTCCTTTAGCTATATTGGAAAGCCAACCTGAGGGTTTCTGTAGGAATGACAATACGAGTGTGATGGATGTGATGTGTTAGATAACCATAGGAAATGTTTTCTGAGAATGGGAATAAAAAAATCTTGCCTTTGACAAAGAAAACACTGGAAACTTCTTTACAACCACAACTACCCTTACCATTCCCCATCAGGTTTTTTTCCACTTAAGATGAAGTACCCTGGAGGTCAAATATTTTGAGGATGGTGTCTTCAACTGTTGTTACTATTATTATTTTTGTCCTCTCTGTAATCACTTTTTCAGTGTCATTCCTAAGATAAATCCCCTTACATTAGGAACCAGCAGTAGAGTTACTGTGGCTAAGGTCTGGCAGTGAAGTTGCCTCACAATTAACACAGGAACAGAGAGTATTCATGCATGTGTTGTCATTGAGACATTCATCAAGTGACTCAGACTCAAAGCTCAATGGGTTTTCTGTTATTCCATTATTAATTTTTATTGACTTTTTTATTGTTCTAGGACTTGACACACACCTATTGACATAAAAATGAAAACAGAAGTCTGTAGTGTCTGACCATGGAAATCACAAAACAATCACAGGGAAACTGAGCTATCACTCCTAGCTTCTGCTTCTCCTCATCACCCCCAGTTAATCAATACTATTTTTCTTTAACATAAAAAATTTTTTCCTGTGAAGGTGACTGAGCACTCTCACAGACAATAGGTGGTGTAGTCTCTTGAACATGGAGTTTGGAAACACTCAAAAGACATCTGGACATAGTCCTGAGAAACTTGCTCTAGGTGACCATACTGGAACAGGAAGGTGTTGGATGGGATGACCCCCAGAGATCTCACCAAACTCAAATAGTCATTCTGTGATTTCTAAGATTTCCAGAAAACATAGGACAGTAGTTGATTAACTGTCTAGATTTGCTTTTTGGGGTGTCTCAAAATCTTGCGGTAAATCACGGCTCTTATTGATTCAAGCTGAAAGCTGTTATTGTTAATTTGGTAAATCAGGCTGATCATGAATTTATGAACTCATTTTTTTGGCACAGAAAGGTGAACAAGGCCTTGCCCAGAAACTGAATTGCTTGAGGCTAAGGGCATAAAGGTAAGCCAGCCTCCAGAGCTACTTAAAGGCAAAGGTATACAAGGATTTTATGTCTCTTTAAAAAGTTGTGTGAAATTGCATTTGCAAGAACCAGTAAAAACGAATAAATAGAATAGAAATAGAATGTCATAACTGATGATTTTCTGAAGATATTTTAGCAGTACCCAGCAGAGTTTACAGTGTGATTCCTTCTAATAGCATAGTAGAGGTGCTACAAGAAGGGAAAGCAACCCAGGTCCATACAACTTAAGAAAATCTGCATAAAAAAGCCCCAATATGCTTAGGGAAGTTATAAGAAATACAGTTCCAAATGAACATTCTGTTTATGACACTAGAGAAAAGTTACACATCCAGGTGCTTTCTGTTAAAATTTCGTCTTAAAGTGACAGAAGATTTAAACATGGCTACGCATAGTTCTTTATTTATATGTCTTTATTACAACTTAAAAATGTGCACATTTCTGCTTTTACCAAATACAACAAATTTAGCAAATGTATGACCTAGTGCCTGCAGTGCAAAACACTTCTCAGTTTCTCAGGCAGTGCAGATGATTATCAATAGACTTTACATAGACAGAAGTGTTGCTTTCCCCAAGCTGTATGAGTAAAATTCATGCAAGACAGCTTTTGTTACAGAGCTGTGTTGATATATCAAAAACTGCAAATCATCTTCAGTGGTAGCTCTGGCCCTGAAAAGCAAAGGAATAGAATGAATGAGAAAAATGTTGATTTTGCTCAGAGCACTGTAAGGGAAGGAGCCAACAATCCAGGCCTTGAACAAGCAAATGGTATTTAGAACTCACTGTGCATCACTGAGTTACAAAAACAAGAAGAGGCATGATGAGTATATAAGCATGAACGGAACTTGGAAAAAAGCCCTTATGACTGACAACAAGAGTTATTTTAATGGTAGTACTCCAGCTCTGGTGCAAGTTGCATGAAGATATGTACACACAATATTCTTCTGTCACCATTTTTGGACATAGTGGCTAGCTAATAATTAATGAAGCAGCAATTCATGTATAATGGCGTAAACAGGCAGTTATTCCTTTGGATGAAAATCTGTATTTGATTGACTCAGATCCACAGTTTGCAACCCATAAAATCACAGTCATGAACAATAATTGATTTATTCACCTCCCAGCGTGCAAAACCGTATACCAAGAAACACGGTATAAAACATGCCTCTTATGTACAGCTTACAAAGTGAATCAAATCATTACCTCTATTTATGGATCATATGATAATCTTACTTTATTTAATAATGCTTTTTTCTGTGGAGAAAAACTTGAGAAAACATCGCTCAAATTACAAGAAGCACCCAGAATACTTGAATTTCTGCTGATGTGGGGATTTAGCTAACCATGTACATCTTTTGGGACACATCTGAATTTTTTGACTTTGCTGGTTAAGTTGCAGGCTCTGGTTAAAACTATGTTCTAATATTTTACTCTTTTGGAGGCTTTTCTAAAAATGCATGTATATATGTATGTAAATCACCTGATTTCTTGCCTGATGTTTGAAATAACTTGCTACTTTTGAAGCTTTTACAGATTAGTTTAAGTAGCAATTTCTGCTTTCATGAAATAAATGGATTTAAGCATGAGTAAGATTGCCATCTATATCAGTAGCTTACTGATTCCAAGAGACTGTAGCAAATGAACCAGGAAGTCTCACCTCTATGCAAGGTACAGCTGAAGGCATGTAAATACTTGGTTTTGATTGAGAAATCAATCATTCACAATCTGATCCTCTAGCTCAGAGAGGGCCAGTTTACTCTTCTTTTACGGGCATGTGCATTTCTGCTCTGTAAAGGTATTTAATGCAGAGTGTGAACATATTTCCTCCTCAGGGCAGAATGTACAGCAGATGCAACAAGGTAAGCAATTGCAGGCCAGGAGAAACAAGAGTATGTGTTTAAAAGGTGTGGCTTTATTAGTCTTAGCCACTTATGTCAGTCTTGCAAAACTATTACAAAATTTTAACAATGCAAGGCACAAAATTGACTTGCTCACCAGAGTTTTGAATGAAGAGGAGAGACATAATGTCATTGTGCTTATCAAAGTAAAAACAAACCCACAATTTCTGGGGAGAATGCCTTTTACATCTTCTGTATCTTCAAGATTTTCAAGTCAGTGCCACAATTACTGAGATTGCAGTCTATTATTCTGGTGTTAGGAAATACCAGTTGTACAGCTGCACACTGAATGTGAATTATATTCCATGGTGTAATGCATTATTATGCAGGCTTTAATTATAGGATAATTGACTGGTCTTTTCCACAAAATTCTGACCTCATTTACTTTGATTCTAAATATTTGCAAAACCGGCTTTGACACAATCATGAAATATCTGTGTTAGTTTGAAGCATTTGACCTGAAGACAGACTTGCCTGCCTGAAAAAGTTTACATATTCTGGCCACATTCTTTGAGTTAATGCATTATTACACCTCTTTTTGCAATCCTGTGTCTGCCTATACACTTCTAAAATGGTGGTAACAAAGAAAATCCCTCTTGAGGGAACAATTGTCTTGTCTTTGGCATATGAAGAATCTTGTATGTATGCTTAGTGTTTCATGTTAATACCAATGCCCCAGTTAATGACTGAGGCACACAGGCACTGTCTTAAAAAGGTATTACTTTTAAATTTCAGTCTTATGTTTGTCTTGTAGATAAATTCAGCCATTTCATTATATGGCTTTAAAATGGGTGCTTTCCTTCAGTCTCCTAATATAGTACAGTTTTGTAAAATGCTTTTTTTTTCGGTTTTTGAGGTTGCTATTCAAATTGCAGAGCTCATTCCTTTCTCTGTTTTAACACGTAAATCAGAATTGTGATTTTTCAGGAGTCTCAGTCACGAGCACTGTTATTAAAAGAAAATAAAAATCAGAATCCATTTCTGGATGTGACAATATTTAAAACTTCCTTTATGCTATTAGCTAGAGGAAGCTGTTGAACAAAGAATTATTTTCACATGTATCTGTACAGATTTCCAAAATGAAAGATTTTTGCTCAGATATTGGTTTCAGACTATGAGACATATGCTTATATAGTTTGAAGATTTGTTCTTTAATAATGTCTTCCCAGGTTTTTGAATTCCTGAATTTTCTTCTCTTTGCTGGTTTTGGTTGGGTTAAATATTTCTGTTCTGCAAATATAATATTTTCAAATTGCTGAGTAGATCAAAATACATTTTATCTGTAATAATAGTCCTTAAGTCAGCAATATTAAAAGTTTTTTCATCTTTGTAGTCAGCACTGTGTTGCTCTTAAAATATCCTCTTTTTATTAAAGACACAAAACCCACCCTAATCTAGAAGAAGCCAAATACTATGAGACAACTAGCCAGATTAAGATTTTTTTTTTTTAAAGTTGGAGCTGAGGATGACAAGTAGGCTTGGAGAGAAAGGAGATTAAACAAATCTTATTCCTTACAAGGAGTCAGGAAAGCAAGTAATCACAGTGACATTAATAAAAAGTCATATTTGAAATACAGTTGAAAGAGCATAGGCTGACTGTTCTTTTCAAGAAGACAAATATGAAGAAAGTTGTACTTTTCTTATTTGAAAACCAGGCAGAGACTCTATAATTGCTCCCCACTTTAGGTATATTCAAATTTCTTTACAGGTTTATTGGAAACATTTCACATTTATTGAAGTAATGTCTGTTCACACAATACTTCATATTGTAAGAGTTTCAAAATACTACATAGATTTTTGGGTCACAGCTGGAAAGACATTGTCTCTAGAAACTTGTGGCACTTTCCCATATTCACTGACCATTGCACTTCATCTCATTGTCACATTCTTTGCTCATATTTTTTTCTCTTTCAGAAGGACTTTGGAAACTTCACTTTTTCTTAATTAGAGCAGTCTCATGCTTCCTCTACAGAACAGACAGTGCAAATTTGGTTTTTTATAAGGATGAGGATAAAATAGTTCACATCATTCTCACACTTGGAAGTAGAAAATTAAAAATTGCTGCACCAAAAAAGACATTCCCAGGTATTTAGGAGCGAGGACCAAGAATCAGCAAAGGTGTTTTGGGGGAAAGTACAGGAATATTTTGGAGTGCAGATGGGAGAGATGGGAAAATCACATGCTTCATGCAACAGTCTGTGCCTACCACCCTTCCATTTCAAATAGTCCTGCCAGGGGCAAACTCCTGTGTGCCCAGACAAGAGGGAGAGAGCGACACCAAAGGAAGAGGGAGGAAGGAAGGAGACACAGGAAGGAGACACAGGCAAGGGAGAATGCCTAGAGGTAATCTCACCACCAGCTCAAAAGGTGCAAGAACAATATGGTCTCTCACAATGCTACAAAATGTTTCCACCAACATGTGTCCTTCAGGAAGACCCTTATCCACCTATGTTGTTTTCTTCAAGGCTGTCGATATCCACCTGTTGAGAGATAGAGTATAAACTCTTTGGTGGTACACAGTACTTGAGCACTGGCAAAGTGGCCAACAGAGCTAGGTACACCTTCTAGAAGAACAGCTTTGCTACCTCAAGAGGCCAGAAGACCTTTTTTTTTGGCATAGAACTCAAATTAGACCTAGTCCTAGAGAAAGAAAAGCAAAAAAATCCTGAAAAACATTTCTCAGCTTCAGATGAGATTTTCCTGACTGGCTCTTTTAAACTGTGACATGATGATCCAGCAAATTCTAAGCTTTGAAAGCACTTTAACCACTAAACAACACACTCAGGATCTAGACATTGGCCAACAATCTGACGTGCTTAAGTGGCAAGGGCAGCAGCATATACCTACCTATGTGTTACTCTGTGGAAATCATGTTCATAGGAGCACTTTGTCTTCTTTTTGTAAGGAGTATTTTTTAAAGTCTATTAAGGAGCACACGTGTGGATTATTAGAACTCAGGGACAGAGCTGATGAATGAGAATTTTATGCAAAATAAAGTGCATATTAATATGACCTTATTGCTCTTATGGGGAGTGAATTTCAGTTCAGAGTGAAAAATCTGAGAAAGTATCTCTTAAAATAGATAGTTTTTAAATAGAATCCTCTTTGTTCACTAAAATAATGAAATAATATTGGGGATGTATTTTTTAATTCTGGGATGTTGTCCCAGCCAACTATCCTATCTTCCCACTTGTATCTGTTATGACCTACAGGAAACTCAGCAGTGCCATACGTGGAAAATACTCATCACTGACTCACAAGAAAAATCATGCTCATTCATTTTCTTCCTTCCAAAAGAAAAATCACTACAAAAGGCTATTGCCATTTAGTGTTCTCTTTCCTAGTTCTGCATGCTGCTAGCAATACCACTGCCACATCTCAATGGGAAAACATTCTGTCCATATTTTCAAGAGGCATCTTACTATCAACTTGGAGATCTTGTTGACTTTTCCCAGCTGTTTTTATTTATTTGTTTAAAATATGGTTAGAGTGGATTTCATAATCACTCTTTCCTCCTGGCAACCAGACATGAATTTTTAATCTGCACAAAAAAGCAGATCTAAGTGGTGAGAAAGTGCAGGGAGTGTGTGAAAGGAATATTTGGGAGTTTTGGATTAAAAAAAAAAAACAACTTTACATATATTAGGTAAAAAGAATTCATTAAATTGAAATTCAGATAAAATAAAATATATAAAAATTAGCGTGAAAGCTCAGCATTCCTTAGGTCTTCTGAGAGCCAGAGTTATAACTTTGAATGGGAGTTATATGTAATAACGATAATATATATAACAACCATGTGAGCATGGTTATAAGTGCACACACTGCATAGGGCTGGGCCCAGAGTCCTGGTCATGAGAGACCGTTCATCCTGCCTTTCCATTCTAATGTGTATTTACCTAAAGATTTCATGCATTTCTGTAGACCTTCAGGTAGACACAGTTGTGTTTTATCAGGTATTAGATAATTGCCCTAACTAAGCCCAGAGTTG
This sequence comes from Agelaius phoeniceus, assembly GCF_051311805.1. Lineage (NCBI taxonomy): Eukaryota > Metazoa > Chordata > Aves > Passeriformes > Icteridae > Agelaius > Agelaius phoeniceus. The sequence goes on along the minus strand of NC_135270.1, from coordinate 33,478,849 downwards.
GACTGAACCAGAAAATTCAATGTGTCTGACACAGGCACTCACATTTTCAAATATAAACCTATCTTCAAAGTAAAAGAAAACTATCTAAATGTCTTATTTACTTTTGTGTTTGGGACTAAAGATACGTGACTTTGTCATCAAAGGAACTTGTGATGTTGAAGTGAAATTAAATTTGTGCCTAAAATGCCTAGACAGTATACAAGATTTTCAAAAACAACCTGAAAAGTTTTCATTTCTTTCTTCTTTACTTGTGCTAAGGACAAGTGACTTCACTATCAATGGTGCTTATTAGAATCCTGTAATATAATGAAAATGAAATGCATTGTGCCCAATATGCCTTAGTTTTCATAATAATGACAACACATATGCTGTATTTCTTTCTTTGTCTTCTTTGTGTCACTGATATAAACTGTCTTTCTGCCATCACAAACTGTGAATAATGTATGAAATAAATAAAAAAAATGTGAAGTATGAATAGAAATAAGCTGTGCAAGAGACCCATATGTTCTACTTGGGGATGGGCTTGATTCACAGCCTATCAAAGTCAATGCCAAGAATACTATGGAAATTAACAGGCTTTGATCAGGCTCTATAGTCATATATTTTGGGCCTGGATTTTTAAGTAGTGAGAAAAGAAACAAGTTGTCAATGAACAGTACTTTTTTCCTTTGTGTTACTCTTCAGATGCCAAGAGCTCTCTTGACACCATGGCTTTGTTGCTGCTTCTCACACTTGGCCCTACTACCTGTGGAAGGTCTGGGTTTAAGCATATTAAGATACAATATTTTGATATGAGATAGTGAAATAGAGCAGCTGAGCTTAAAGGGTGAATGTTAGTTAAATGAGATCCAGAACAATCTAACTCCGTGTTTATTAGACAGATGAGTGTCTCACTCAAAGCCTTGAGCTTTGATTTGTTAGTCCCTTGAGTCATTACTTAATACATGGTTGACATTTAAAAATAATACTTCTTGCACAAAGGGCCAGCTTGTGAACACAGGGCCGGGAGAGCAACACGTCTGCTCGGAGCTGCCACCCACAGCAGCAGCAACGCTCATGAGTAACGTGCTAATAACGCCAGCTCCCATTAATTAGGGATGAATAATGGGCTTCTGGCAGAGATTGCAAGATGACATGGGAAACTCCAGGCCCCCAAAAAACTTTGGCCCTGTCACAAGGAAAGTCTTTCCCATTACCTGGCTCCCAAGCACACTCCCTTGCTGAGGAAAGGAGCCAGTGCAGCCTGTTGTGGGAGGGCTCTCTCTTCCCCTCTCAGCAACCTGCCCACTTCATTCCCCACCTTCCACATCAAGTAGGACAGGGAGCTTGCTTCTTGCTTTGTCTACTTGCTGAAAAAGAAATTAAGAAAGGATCCTTTAGGAGTAAAGAAAGGAAAAAGAAAAAGGAGCCTATAAGGAGAAAAATAGGGCTGATATGCTGGTTTACAGGAGACTGGGAACAAGAGACTGAGAGAAAAATTGAGAGGAATGTGAGCTGAGGGCAGAGCTTGAGATGCAAACTGGGGATCTGTCTGTCTCAGCGTTGGGCACATAGGGGCTCAAGTGGAGCCAGCCTGATAGAGGAGGAGACTGTGCTTGTGCAGGACTGAGGAAGCTGATCAGAGGAAATTATTTGTTGAGGAGCTTATCAGACAACTCCATGTTTCTATGTAGCACCAAATGCTTAAAATCACATTGCTGATTTTCCATGTTTCTCCCTTACAAGACTTCAATCCAGACAAAGGAAATTTTGAAAAGGAAACACAGGTCAAAATACTCAATACTGTTATTTTTATTATTTGAAACAGAGCACAACAACATCAAAGTGCAATTTTCCTGTTTTCTGAGGAAGAATGTCACGACTGAGAAGAAGTCACAGAATTTTTAGAAATGCAAACCTTTATTTCTGAGAAAAATACAAAAACTCACTGTTTTTCTAAATATATATTTACATTTCTGTATATTTATTGTTTTCCATATAAAAAAATGTTCTCACTCAAAAATGGTGCTAGTTGGACTATTAGCAGTCCAGGAGCTTTCTCTCCAGGAGTACAAAGGAGCCTTTTGAGGAGTGTGGTGAGAGGAAGGAGGCTCATAGAAATGGCAAGACAAGGCTGACCAGACCCTCTCACCCATCTAGATGTGCTGTTTGAACCATGAGTAAAATGGTACTAAAAGAAACCAACACCTGAAACTACCCATATCCCAAGCCCCCTTTTTTTCTTGTTAAAGACAAGCAATTTTATGTTTGTTCAGCAAATTAAAGCGGTACAAAGTCTTTAATTCAAATAAAAGAAGTACAAAATTTAATTTAGGATATTGAACTTGATAAAGAAGAGTTCTTACCTTCAAATGGTAATAGATGTGGAAACATCCTACTTAGTCTCATATATAGTCAAATATGTTTTTTATTTCTAATGGAGTAGTGGAGAAGAAAAATATGAGTGTGGATTTGTGGTATACACATAAGACAAATTAATTTTTTTGGTATCTTCTTAAGTTTTCAGAAATAGCTGCTTCTGTCCCATATTTTCAGAGCTTCCAACTGGCAGTGATGAAAATGGAGGAAAAATTTTTACAGAAACGATGGAATATAAAACTAATCTGCTTTGAATTTTTTGTACTTGATTTTTTACACCTGATTTTTTGCTTTTTAAACACAAAGGTACCATTCAGTAATTTGTAAAGCTGTATTTTCTTTCCATATGAGTAATGATGAGTAATGTGATAATAATTACAACAAAATATGTCTTGGTACTCAGCAGAGAAAAAATAGATCATAAAATTCAAAGGACATTCCCCAGGTATTTGGCAGGAGAGAACCATTCTTGTACATTTAAAGACTCTTTGTAAGAATATTGCTAAGATGTAAAGAAAATGCATCAAAATAAACTGATCACATCTAAAGAAAATGTTACTTAAAATCTCTAGGAACCTAGACAGAAAAGCTTTTGGGATTGTTCCTCCCCTCTCAAAATCAATCTCTAGTCAATCATATGCCCATTTCTGCTCTAAAATAATTTGTTTTCCTAGTTCTAGGAGCTTAACAAATCTGTTATTTATACAATAATGATAAAAAATTGGTATAAAATAAATTGTTGGACAACACCTGTAAATAATAGCACTGGAAAATAATGGTACTCATATCACTGATTTGGAATTATTTACATGAGTAGATGATTTCCACAAAGAGAGAGAAAGTCAACAGAAGGAGAGACTATCAGAAAGACTTCTGATAAAATATATTTTCACTTTAATCATCTCTAAACTGTAGACTGTGTGGGTAGATGAAAGTGGACCAAGTTTTTCTTTTATTTTTTCAATTGAAGAAAACCTTTAGCTTTATTTAACCATGCACAAATGATTTACTACATACTAACTCAGAGTCACACGTACAGATATTACTGGCATGCAAAGCTGCCAAAATTAGAAAAAGAAATATTGTAAAAATATTTATTACTCAGTAAGTACCAGAGAAGAGGTATACAGTAATAAATACAGACTATTTAAAATTTATATAGTCAGAGTTAGACCTACTAAAGTGTTAAGCCTCAGCAATGCTGATGAAAGTTGACAGTTATAAAAGAAGGCTGAATGCAGCCTATTTAAGCATTTTAATTACTGTCCTTAGTTTAAATAAACAAGGCTGTGAATTAAACTTTCATACCAGGCAGGTATCTCAGTATCTAGGTTAAATGCAGAGCATTCAGGCCTGGGATGTAAAGTATTAACTTTCCACTATGACTCTTAAACAGTGCCATGAAGCAAATATCAATTATTCCTAATGTATTTAGATCACTGTGGATTAACTCCATATTGAAATGGAATATAAGCAAACTGCTCTGTATGCATGGGTGGCATGGGTATTGATATACAGTTGAATCATATTCAGTGAGTTTTGCAGCTTTTGGGGGGCCTGCATGTTTCTAATTTGCAGTTATGTGTGAGCTTGAATTGCAAGCATTTGAAACCATGCTGCAAAGACACCGAAATTCTTTATTGTCCCTTATGACATGTGCAGCAAATATATACCTATTATAGATATTGTAAGGACTTATATTCCTGTCAGTATATAGGAATAAAAAATAAAGAGTCAGTAATTTATAAAAAATGAGACTAATATGTAAAACCCTTTCTATTTTATTGGGATTTGCAAGCAGTAGATCTGTTTTACAGAAGGTAGCTTCTAAGTCATAACAGAACCGATGCATTGTTAAAAATCACCGATAACCCTCTATAACAGCATTTTGATTTTTATTTCAAAGTGAAAAACTGTGAATTGTTTCTACTTAGCAAGCAAATATATACCTCGTCTCCTGGTCCCCAGGTCACAAAAGAGGGTTATCCTGTCACCACCACTGATTTCTTAAAAGTGTGACATGTATTTAGTTGTCAGTTCCGATCAGCAGCATTCACGAATCAACATTACATCAGCAGCAAAGCACACCATTTTATGCTCTTTTGGAAGATAATTAGAGTTCCCTTTTGTTGCAAATAAGATGTAAAACAGCTATAACTGCTGGTGAACGTGATTAAAGTAACCTCTATAGAACCCCATTATTCTAGACAGATTCCTTCAGATGCATAATTTCCCCATTTTAAGAAAACATAATGCATGCATATAAAATTCAAATTGTCGAGACACCTCTAACAAAAATTAGTTGTCTATTAAGGCATTCTTAGTAGCTGGTTAACATGTAAAACTCTTTAAGTGTATTTTAAAATAATCATGAAATAATAGTACATGTCATTAAAGGTAAACATTTTACAGTGAGAGGTTTGTTCAGACAAGAGCTGTGTATTAAACTTTTTCTTACAAAACTCCCATTAGAAGAGTATACCACAGTCTCTTCTATCTATCAGGTACATACCAGAACATCCCCCTGCCCCCAACTCCATAATCATGCTTCACTATACACAGACAAATTAGGGAACATTGTCATTTTTCAGCACATAATTTATAGCTGAAATGCCTTCATTAGATTTCATCTAATATTGTAAAAATTTTTTTCATAGAAAAAAGTATTTGCCTACTGTTGGACAACATACATAACTTTTTTATTTGGCACATGTGACCTGATCTTCTACAGAGGTTGCTGGATAGTGGAAAGATTGTCCATGAATGACCTTTTTAAACAAGGGATAGAAAAAATTGATCAAATAAGCCAGCCAATATTAACCCAAATGTTCTCACTGTAATACCATTTACCAGTTTTAGAAAGAATTTTAAAAAATCTGAAAAAAAAGAACTCTGAAAGGAAGGTATTTAAAAAAACATACCTTGCTTTCAAACAATCAGTTGGGATTTTATAGTGAAGAAAGGGAAACACCAGCAAACTGTTTTAAGGCATAGGGATGATGCTGCCTAATATCCAATATCAAAGTTCTCCTGAGTGCAGATTTGTGCACTCTGTGCTCTGTGGTGTGGAGAGCTGGGTATAGGAACTGGTTCTCAAATGGTGCAGGACATCTCAGGGCAGCTGTTGAGCAATCTAATTTCAGATTTGGATGGATAGAGTTGACTCTAAGCATACAGGGGCAATATGCACTGTAGTTCCCAGAATAAGGTCCTGGACAATATTTTGCCTCTGAATTGTGTAAGGGATAGTTTATTCGAAGTTTTCAGAAGATAATAAACTATTATGAACAAATTAGAAAAAGATTGCCAATAGAGTGACCATTACTTTTGTTGAATTGTTATAATTATAAAATCAAATCCTGTTTGCTCTGTTGGGTACCTCAACATTTAAAGGAAATGCTATTAAAGAAGCTTACAAATGAATAATCATTCCCAACAACTCACAGCAGCACTCACAGCATGAAAGTACAAGAAATAGGGAAAGTTTTCAAGGAGGGAACTGATTAGGGTGAAGATGATTCTCTGTCAGAAAAATGTATTGTGCAAGTGTCCTCTAGAGAAAAAATTTTCACCTGTAAAGAAACAGCATTATGAACACTACAGAACTGTAGATTGCAGGACACTGATCTTATTAAGAACCAATGCTAATTTGCACACTGTCTCCCGCTGAACTAGAAGCAAGTTTACCACTGGGTTTGTTAATTTACGCAGGACACCATTATCTTTGGTTGGACTTAATGTGTCAGAGTAGATAGAGGTCATTAGCTGCTGGGTTCGTGATTATCCAGCATGAGTTACAGACACTATCACAGAAATACATTTGTTCTGAAGCTTCATTTCTCCTCATGTGATTTTTTCCCTATTGGTGTTTGATTCCATTTGCAAAACCTTAGACATTGAGCACTACACATACACACACACACTGCTGGTCATTTTGTTTTGTTTTCTTTTGTTTTTTCTTCATTAAAAATTCAGAAAAGTAAAGAAATTTTAAATAAAAATAGAGTTCAAAAGTATGTATTTTGCATTTAATAGAAGTAATAAACAGCTTGACTTTGTAAATTTTCAATAGTAGACATAATTACAATGGAAGTTGTAAGATCCCCATTATATGTTAATCAATTATTTAGGTAGTTCAGTATTGGGGAAATAAATGGATAAATCTCTCTGCTAGATGCTATACTATGCATTTATCTAAACCTTCCATTGGACTTCTGAAGTGTGTCCTACACGCTAAAATGTTGCTAGAGAAGGAGACTATAGATTGTCACTGGAATACTGCTTTTAAGTACAGCTCTTTAAAATCTTACATCCACAAGAAATCGGCCTATTAAAAAAAATATTTGTGTTTTCTGGTTAAGTAAACACATTTTCATAAAGATCTATGCTCAGTCTATTTCACTTAAATGGAACCAACCATCTACAAATTCATTTACAATTTTTAGATCTGTACAAGAACATTCCTAATAGCAGGGAATACTTTTGTGTCTCAGCATGATATCTTTAGAAAGAGGTGAATTTTCATTTATTTAATGCAAATACTCATACAAGGTAAACTGCTTAGGCATATATGGAGCATGTTTTCATGGAAGCTTTGTGGCAACAGGAAAATAATAGAACATAATTGTACAATAAATGGAACGTTGCAGTTTCAAAATTACTCATGCTATGGTGCAGTGAATAAAAAAGGATACAGGAAGACTGAGATACTATTTGCTGGGTTTCGAGCTGCTTTGCTTACAAATGATTTCATTCTAGTTTTATGTGTATCTTAGGAATATCTCTTCTTCACTAGACAAATATCAACGGGGAAGATATACACGATCTCTGAATACTAAAAAATGGTCTAGATAGTGGAAGCTGTTTGCATTATCAGAGGTTGGTTATCAGAACTACTTCAGCTATATAAAGTAGTTGCAGCAGCTATGTTTTTTAATAAATTTAACATACTTTCAGTTCACAGATATTATATAAATAGGGGGTTTGTGTTTTGAAAATGATTTTATTTCCTAATTATTTCTCTTTTTTATGCAAACAGTTTGGGTCCTCTGATTTGACATTAATTACCTACTAAGACTATAGTTTTGCTTATTTATGCCTATCTTTATACACTTGATCTTACTGATTATTTGAATAACATGGTATTTTTTTGCCTCTTTTTCTATTCATGAGGAAGAGAAGGACTTGAAGCATTAGGTGTGGCAAGCACACCTGTGCAGCTGTTCATACACCCTTAAGCATTCCAAGAAACAGAGTGTCTTGTAAAAATAGTTGTGAAAAGTAAAAATAGAGCTTGTATACTTATCAAATTGAATTTGTGATTGAACTTCTTGCACCCTGTGGCTTCTGTGTTTAACTGGCCTGTGATGTACATTTTACTTCAGCACTATTCTGTCAAGTCACAGGTGATGCAAGAACTGCTTTTCAGTGAGGGTATGGACACAGCAAGCAATGGCATTTAGGAAGAGATTGTTCCCACTGCCAGGTGTTCTCTATACCACTGAGATCATGTTTAGCAACTATAAAGTTCTCTAAATAAACAAGGAGATCAGGAGGAATTGTGTTTTCCAAGACCACTCTAATTCTTTAATTTTTCAGCATATAGGAATGTATTAGGTTTGAGTATATGTATAAACTCCTACAGCTTTTATTGTAAACTTATTGAACTCAAGGAGAAATTTGCTGATGTCCTAGATAATTCTACAGATAATAGACATTATGAATACTTCAAATACAGATTAATGACTATAAAGCTAGCTATCTCCTAGCTGGGGACAACGTCTTGTCCTTTTATTGATATGAAGACTGTGCTTTCTTGCTAAAAGAACTTAAGGCAATGAGGGTGGGAAAAAAGAGAAAATAAAAAGGAGGCATTGTATACTTAATTTCACAACTTTTTTGCAAAATATTTTGAGCAATCTCTGTGAATATACCATTTCTATGTACAATTTCAAGATCAGTATCCTCCATATAAGACAAAGGTAAAATCCAGTCAATTATGTGTTTGCGGCGTTTGCAGTGTAACAGAATGTCATGTGCTGTTTTGAATAATTTCTTGCTATAAACTTATACTACAAAAAATGAGTTAATTTAAAAATCATCACCATCATCTTTCAAAATTACATCTTTTTGGAGATAAAGACATTTTTCTTGTATGTGGTACTTAGGATTTCATTTGCTTTAATCCATTTAGGATATGTCATCTCCACATTCTGGTTCTCTGCTAGACGCTGCATGACAGTTCTCCTTGCAGCTAACCTTAATAGCCACCACCCTACACTGTCTCTTTCCCCTTACGGATCTTCCATATCAACATTACCTTTTATGCCAAGTCATATTTATTCCTCTATGGATTTCTCAGCTCAAGACCTTTACATTAAGTATCTTTATATAAGACACCATGCTGTTTTCTGTATAGTCAGCTTGTTGAAGATTGTGGAATACTAAGATTGTAATAAGTTTGCTGACTTTGAAAACGTATGAAGGTAGCAATGCACCAGACATGACACCACATGGATAAAGATGGGGCTAAAGACTAAAAATTTATTCAGAGCTCAGAAGCGTGATCTCCTCTGTTCATATAGAAAATTTTTATTTGTACTTCCTTATATTTTTGAAACAGTTCAGATGGAGAAAGGAGAAAGGGATGAAATAGAAGAGCGGCTTTCAGATTTTGGTCATTCATACCTATTTATTGTCTTAGGCAGTCTTTGTCTTTTTTATAATGACAATAAATTCTCTACTATTGAAAAAGAAATTCAGAACACCCAGATATGCCTTTTTCTACAGAGAGAAGGAATACTTAGGCTATGTTATGTTGAACTGCCACAAATATTCTAGTGACCACAACTACCAGTCCCAAGAAACTCATTCACTCAAATCATCTACCTCAGGAGAACTCCTCTGGAAAAACAACAGGAAACTCACAGAAGAGACCTACTAGCAGTATTGTGTGAAATACCTCCTAAAATTGCTCTGCTAAAATGGACCTGGTTGAAATAGATTCCAGTATATCTGTGATTATTTGTTATCATGAAGCATAAAGCATAAAATAAGAGTTTTGAATCCTTTTCCATTTATGAACACACCATATTTGTTTTGCTGTAGATATCCAACCCAATAAAAATGCTTGCTGCGCTGTAATACAAAAATGATTGCCAGGGGTGATTAATCTACCCTGTCCTGGCAGATTTAAATAAAAGGTTTCCAAAAATCATAGAGAATAAATTTGAGGAAGTGCTTATAAACATCACAGAGTTTACAGACAAGTTTTGTACTAGTGTACAAAGACAAAAAAAAAAAAAGAGAAGTCTCCTGGCATAAGAACTGACAGATTATATTGCTGTCTGCAATTGTGAAATTAAAATGACTGAGGCAAAATGGTACAGAACATGTAGGTGACGTCATTCTTCACATCCAGGAGGAGGTCACTCTACCTGTGGAGGAAGTGCTGACAGGATGTTTATGTGGGATTGATGTCAGATATAATTCAGGCAGATGAGGGCAGGAAGAGGGTGTGTAAATAGGAAGTCCCTTAATTTTGTTCAATTTCCTTAATTCTGTTTTTATTGTAACTTCTTTCATATCTGAAAAATTAACTCTTTTCAATGCAAGAATGATAAAAACATAAACCCTAACCCTAACCCTAAACCCTAACCCTAACCCTAACCCTAATTGTCTTCATATGCTTCAGCAATTTCCATTAAAAATATTTTAGTTTTATCTTCTTCTTTATTTACATTATTTAGGGAAATGTTAGCATAAATGTCACTGTCCTTTGGCTGTATTTATTTATTTATTCTAAGTGGCAGTGCAAGTTTACCAAATCTTAAACTGTAAGTTGATTAGTTTTTATAAAGGAAAATAAGTGACGCTTTATATAACATTACTAGCACTGTTGTTAAAAGATTCAAATAAGGTTTATTGAGAATTATTTTAACTGTAGTCACTTAGAAACTGATGCTTACTGGTATATTGTTCTCAAGTAGATACACTGTAAAATATGCAAACGTAATGATAGCTTTGTTATACATGATGAGTTAGAGGAAAAAAGAGTTTTGTAATAATTGCAATGCCTATGATGAAACCATAACATTAGTTCATTCCCCATTTCTCCCACCACTTCATTAATTAATTTTTTTAAATATACCAAAGAAAAAAATGCCTGACTCAAGATGAGAATTTTAATGAATGTTTTCTCCTGCTTCCAGACAAGTATGCAGAATGAGCATAGGTTGGTGAACTACACTGTGATAGAGCACAATGAACAGAATTATGAAGTTATTGTGTAAATGTCAATATTTTCACATATTAACAAGCAAATCACAACAATAAGTTCCAGTCACCTTTCACAGATTGTCCACATTAAAACACTGGCATATATTTCATAGACTAAAACATTTGTGACAAAAAATACATTTTACCCATATTAGATGATAAATAGTCAATATGAAATACCATTGCTATTTTGAAATTTTGGTGCATGGTCTCTCTGCTTATATTCATATAAAAAAATTCATTGCATTCATAAAAAGAAGAAACAGGCAAGTAATGCAGAGGGAGACTGTGAAGGCAAGTCCACAATGAGAAATCTGGTCCACCTTTGCTCTTTTTTTCTTCCTTGCCCTGTGCTCCCCAGCTTCTACATCTCCATTTTCCCATTTTTCCTTTCCTTAAGTGAGTCTGTAGCTATCTTACCTTGTATTCTAGCATAGGCTGTTATTTTTGCCCCCTGTAAAAAAATATGATGGGGATGGTACTGTACAGTTTCTTTAAGAGTTAGGGAACTTTCATGACTGGTTTCAGTAGAAAGGGACACATACGTAAGTGACCCTGGTGACTGGGACACCACACATACAGACCTTCTTCATGATTTAATATCTTAAAACTGGATCTGTGTTCTGCAGTCAAACTGTCTTGCAGTATGTTTCTGATCCCTAGCTTACTTCAGCAGGTAAAATACTGGCAAATTATAGAGTCTGATTGCAGGAGATCAGCTTGCTATGTTAAAAGAATATCCTACAGAAGAAGGAAACCTGTCAGAGCTCTCATGGCCAAATTTTCGTTTTCCACTTTACTGCACTGAATTATCTACAAGTTGTTTTTTTTTTTTTGTTTAATCGATGAATCTCCTTTTAAAATATTATTTTACTTCTACTTGAAACTTTCAATGCAGCAACGATGTGTATAATCCCACTGCCTGATGGATCTCTTTTTAAAAAGTAAGAAGAGACTTTTGAAAATAAAAAGTATTCCTCCCTTGAAAAAACAAGGATCATATAGTAGTATCGCTCTGTTCCTTAAGAAGGTGTAAAAAATTTTAAAGCTTCTCTCAACATCCTCATGATCAGTAAGAATCACCAGACTACTGAAAAGGCAACACTGCTGATTTCAAATCATTGCCTTTTGCCCTCAGCTGTAGAAAACTGGTGGCACTACCACGAGGAGGTGGTGTCTTATCCTGACTAATTATAACAGGAGGTAGGGTTAATATTTGCAGCAGATGAACATGATTTCTTTGAGCAATGTGAGCAGCAGCTCCAGGGAACAGAGTAGAAATTCTGATGTCCATTTTCAAATGTCAGCTTTCCCCTCCATAATTTTTTCAAGTTCTTACCTGAAGAACCTAATGCCATGATACAAAAACAATGTACAGCTACTATTTAGCGGAGTCCACAAACCTGAAGAAGACACTTAGACTTCTTCATAGCCCTCATCACTGAGGCAATTTTTCCAAAATTTGGCCCTTTTTCTATCAATATGCCTTACAAGGATGTACATATTTTTCTAATGAAGAGTCTTAGCTAAATGTGTAACTCAAACTAGGTTTTTAACCCTCTTCTTTGAAGGAAAAAGTGTGGGAGGTGAAGAGAAATTATTCCCTATAGTCAAAACGTGCCCCTCTGAAAAAATGTCAATGACAACATTTTGCTTCTACAAAGTTGGGTAGTTGGAGCAGTCATCCACGGCCGACAAGTTTTCAGTGCCCCATCACTTCAACAGGTGCTTTATGCCTCAAACCACAGATATCTTCTGAAATTAAGTGAGCACTTCAGTCCAGCTGAGTCTTCTCCCCTTTTCATGCAGTACTTGTCACACAGAAACTGAATGTCACTCTTTAGCCTTGTGAATACAGCATTCACCTGGCAGTGGGGAGACTAGAACTCAATTCCTTTGCTAATTTGCTTGAAGGTTTCCTCAGCGGAGTCTTCCAACCAGTGAATTTCTCTTGTTTGCTTTCACAGTGTCTCTCTCTGGCCTACTGAATACTTTTTATCAACTGCAAACCACCACAAGTGACAGACAGTTGTCACCTTCTGCTGCCTGAGTGGCACAAGCTCTGTGTGCCATGCTGGCCTCACATGCAAAACTGTAAAATCCTATTGCACCATTGCACAGCAAAACCTGCATCTGGTGTAGTGGTCAAATGTAGAAAGGAGAAGTCATAACAAAGAACACAATAGGAAGCAACCAGTTACTGAACCAGCTCAAAAACTGCCTTAAAAACTCTTCTGCTATGTTTATATCAGTGATCTGAAGTTCCTGACAGGACAATATGATCAGAATGCATCATATATTACTCAGGCTGGGTCTAATCATTAATTAATTCTTTTTTCAAGAGTGTGTTTATCTATATATATGAGCTTGAAGGTTCTGTTTGACACTGTATACTAGGATTAAAAACACAGTGCTGCTAGGTTGCTTTCTAGTATCAAGTGTTACACAATTATTGTTATATTATTGGAATAAAGACAGTGATTTTTTCATGAATTTCAGACTAAAAGAGAAATGCAGGTGTATTTGTTTTGTCATTGTTTATAGAATTTGACCTGGATTGAAATGCTGCCTTTTGTTAATTTTTACTAATGACTGGATTTTGTAGTAACACAAGTAAAATTAGTCAGAGCTTCATTGCTCCGACTAATTCAGTATTAATCCTAAAACAATAAATAAGAAGTTTAAATAAGAGTTTTGCCTTGAGTCAGGTTAAAGAAAAAAATATCCTGCATCAGTCCCTGCTCCCTTATTCATGCATATACCTTTCTATTTAAAATAATAGTGCTACACTTGAATGAACAGGACTTGCCTCTGCTAGAAGATCTGATTATTAAAAAGGAGCTCAAAGGAACAAGATCTGCAACATTAGAAGTATACCAGAAGTAACTGAAATCAGGGAAACTAACAATACAAAATAGAACTTGCAAAATCAGGGGCTTTGGTTTTGAGGAAAAGGAGAAAAATAGAAAAAGGAAGTGAAATAGTAATATCTTTACCACTCTTTTGGTGAGAATAAATATGTTTTGGAAAGAAAGCAGTTTCTCTATATCTGATTTATCCAGCATGGCAGAAGAATTTACACAACAAAAGACAAAACCTTTTAATAAAATTGAATGCAATGTGCAATTACAAAGTGGACATTTCCCCTTGTCCTAGTGAATAACATAAGGATCTTGTATTCCATTTTAGTTCACAACACCTGTGATGAATTATTTGTAAATGCAATGAATAACATTACTAGGAACATGTCAAATTATACGTTGATAATGAATTTTTGGATGCATCTGCTATGTAATTGTTCCCAGCGGATGTGTATTCATCTTCACCTGGCATTATTTTCCTGATTTTGGGGTTTGTTTTTTATTATGCCTTTTCATTTTTATCATAATTGTTACAGTGATCCCTGTTCCTTTGTTCTAATCAGGTCCCTTTGATGGTGTTGCACATTCTGAACAAAAGAGGAGGGGAAAACACACCAGGCTATTGGCAAAACAAAACACTGGTCTTTATTTGTGACTTTCTAAGTGCCTGCTTGGCCTCAGAAGGTTGGGTGGTGTTGACAGGGACCAGTTGTTTTCCTGAATGCATCTACCAGCTGCTCCAGGCATGTTTTCTGAAGAATAGGAGGTGAATAAACACTAAAGGCTGTTCTGCTGACAGACAGGTACATGCTGCTTTTACTAAGTGCATCTGAGACTTTTCCTAAAAAGGTAAATAAAGTGAATTAGTAGCACAGGATGCTATGTTTTTCTCACAACACTCTGATATACAGAAATACTTACAATGAAAATATCTGTCATCAGTTTGTGGTTTTAGTAAGCAATCCTACATTAATTGTATTTATGCAAACTTTCTGTAAAATGTACTGTTTCTCATGCAGAGGTCATTTTTACTTTACAGAGTATACTTGTCTCTCAACACGGGTAATTTCAAAAAGCTGCCAAAATCAACTGATCACATACTGGATATATGAGTGCACAACCCAGGCTTTTATTAAAATTTTACCTTTCTTTGTGATTCAGTTAATCATTTACAGCATCTGCCTGAGACCGATTTCCACTTTGAAATATTTCTCTGCACTTTACACCCTTTTGAGTTCTATATTGGTACATCCAGCAGTTGATATTTCTTTCTCACTGAGTTGTGGATTGAACTACATGAGCAATTTTAGCCACTGTAAAAAGTACTGTCTGGTTCTGGTCTTTTCCAGATGTTCAGGATTTCTTTTCCAGGACTATTCTTGAGATAAAGGAAATCACTGAGCCAGATATCTAGATTTTATTCTCTCCTTTACTCTGAATTGAGTGGGATAGGTTTGTAAAAAAAAAATAATTAATTTAAAAAATGAAACCCAGAGCCTGAAACATCTCTTCTCTTCTCTTCTCTTCTCTTCTCTTCTCTTCTCTTCTCTTCTCTTCTCTTCTCTTCTCTTCTCTTCTCTTCTCTTCTCTTCTCTTCTCTTCTCTTCTCTTCTCTTCTCTTCTCTTCTCTTCTCTTCTCTTCTCTTCTCTTCTCTTCTCTTCTCTTCTCTTCTCTCTGGCATTCCAAATTTTTAAAACATATTCAAACATTTGTAGACAGGCTACATTCAGCCTGACAGTTCCATGAGGTCTCATTATGATAATTTATGAGAATCATAGAATCACAGCGTTATTTTTATTGGAAGCAACATTAAAGATCATCTAATTCCAACTCCCCTATCATGGACAGGACAAAAGATAGACAGGGCAGGGACACAAGATGCTGTTCTTAAAAAAAGAAAAAAAAATTCTAAATGTTTGGGATGACAAAAGGTGATATAATCTGAGGGTAAAATACAACTGGTCTCTTTAATCAGGTGGGAAATGCTTGCATTCAGAATAAATTTAAACTATTTTTCCCCCAGTGTTTCAACATCAGTCTCCCTGCATGCAGCACAGTGTGCAGCTACACAATATGTACCTAGATTTTTTTTTCTTTAATTGTGAATGTGAAAAATAAACCTAGCATTACATCACCAACATTAGTTTGCAGTAATTTTTACAAACATGTCTACAAACAGGTCTACAAACATGTCTTCCAAAAGAGCACTGCATGAATGCAGATTCTATTGCATTTATTCACATTAAATAATTAGAAAGTGAGCATTAAATTGACAGTAATGTAGAAATGTGTTTATTTATAAGGCTTAATAGCTGCAGTACCATATCAGTACTTTGTACATGGACAGCACCTCTTAACAAGGAGTATTTTCAAAAACGTTAATGAGCTAAATATTAGGGTCACATGGAACTAAATTTTTCTCTTTATTATGATAGCCTGAGCTAAGGAAATAGATGCATTTAACCTCATAGTTACTTCATGAACAGTGGGAGCAGAATCCAGTCAACTATATGAGCTGTTGATATCAATACTTTATAGATATGTTGTAATTCAATTTGGTTTGTACTTATAGAATATGTTCACATTTCACATACAGATATGATTGTTTTTCTCTTCACTATCATTTCGTGTCAGTTGGTCTGACAATATAATCAACAATGAAAATATCTATTCACCATGATTTAGTAAATTGCACCAGCTCTTCCTATTTAAATCTGGACTTTGAATTTCTTCAAAAAAAGATTATAGCTACTATCTGATGTGTATTTGGAATTTAGCCCAAACTGCAGCAATAGGCATACATAGCAAAATATTTAATTTAATGATTCATTAGTCTAATATGTATGTTCCTCCTCTGATCCTGCAAATTTCTAATGAGGCAGTTGAACATCCTCAATTTTTGTTCCTCTGGGATTTTTTCATCTGTCAAGAGAATTTTGCCCAACTATATCCAAAAAAATTATGAAAATGAAATTCAAGTAGCTCAGCTTATAAAAGCTATAATAAAATAAATGCCACTTTCTTCATTATGTTAAACCAATTAAATCTATTTTCTCTTCTGTTTCCATACATAAGCAACAGCTGTACATGCCATCCATTGGTAATTAATTGCTTCCAACTGCCTGCCAATGAGAGTGGTATGTCTCTAAATCAGTGACACTACCAGCCTCCAAGTACACCAGAGCACATCAGATCATGCAACATGTGGGACACATAAGAAGGCGTATGTTTCTGCATGAACGGAAGAAGAGCAGCACATGCTCCTGCAGTCAGTGCCTTGGACTGGAGAATGACCACTGACACCATGGGCCTTGGCATACAAGCTGCCCATAGGTTATCCCACAGGTTTGCACCACTGGCCTAACAGGTACAGGGCATTTCCATGGTGGCCCTGCTGCCAAACACAGCCTCCTTCGATCAGCAGGGAGCCATTGCTTTGGAAAAGTGGCTTGCCATTTGAAAAGGACCAATAGAGATATCACCAACTTTTAGCAGTAGCTGAATTTCCATAAAAAAGTGGGGTGAATTGGGAAATGGAGACTGGAAGTAGTATCCCAAATGTGCCTGATAAACCTCTTGCCCCTTCAATGGATTGAGTAAATTATTTTCTTTTGGAAGAGGACATAGAGCTGAAGAGCTTACATCTACAACTGGATTGTGTCTGGTCTGGGTTCTTATAGAAATGAGTTTATATAGACAGAGACAGCAAGGTAGCCATGCGGCTTATAGTTAATAATATATTACTTTTTTTTTTTCCTGTTTGAAAAGTTTGTCATAAAGATTTCATGTGACAAGAGATTTTTTCCATCTCCATTAGGGAAAAAATGAAAGATATTTGAGGAGGAGGGCGGGTGGCAGCAGGGAAAAAGCTTTTATTGTTTACACTTGAAGTTCAAAAGAAGTAGCATGTGTGCCAAGTCTTTGTAAAATCAAACAATAAACAAACAGTTTTCAGTGAAAAGTGAAAGAAAATGCAAGTATTTAAAAAAGGTACACTGGTTTTTCAGTGTATCTTTTCAATGGCTTAAGCCATCAAATTAAGCTTTTACTCTCTTCATACTGACATGGTTTTCTTTACATAGATTTTCAAGTTTTATGTTCTGTATGTATGGATACGAGTCCAACTTTTAAAACTGTGTGTATAAGAAAGAAAAGACAGCAGGCCTGGTGTCCAGTGTACTTCAGGTACTCTGAAGTAGAAGAGAAAAAACTAAAGCCTCCATAAGTATACAAATGTAAAACCTGGGTAAATGAGAAGCAAATTAGACATGAATATAATAAAGACATGTTAAAAATATTAAAAGACCCATGATCAAAATACCCCAGTGTTCTGATTCTGAAAGTACCACGGGTGACATTATGGACCTCACACAAGCCCACGGCTTTCTACAGTCAATTCCCCTCATACTCTCCCAGTTATCAGAACTGCTGCATTAAGGGGTATTAGAAGGTGGATGCCTGCCTAGTCTATGTAAGAGTCATTCATGGACCTGCTGCTTTTCTAATTCCTTTCTGAACCTGCTCATATCATCTGTTCTTCACAGCCTTCTGTGGAAGTAAGTCTCTAAAGTTATCTAGACTCTGCACGGTTTTCTTTTGTTTGTTTTTAGATGACTTGTATAGAATTTAGTGAGTAGTACTTGCTCTCATATTGTGTGGAACTTATTTACCAGTTCCACAGCCACTTGGTAAGAAAACACAATTCTCACCAGGTCTCCCCAGATCTCTCCAATCCCAGGTTTTTCATTCTCCTTATTCATAGCTGATCCATCCACTTGATTATTTTAATTGCCTTCTATGTTCCTCCTTCAATTTCACAGCATCTCTTGAGACAGAGACAAGAACTCAGCACCAAAATAGTGGGCATACACATTTTTATACAGCAGCAAAATTATGTGCTCTACTTGTCTGAAAAACCTTTTCTGAGGATTTTGTCCTGCATTTTGTTGATTTTGCTTAATACTGCACACTGACCTTGTAACCTCAAAAACTTGCCAGGGATGACTCCAAGATACTTTTCCCAACTGCTGGATGGTAATTCTGAATTCAGAATCATGAGGCACAGCTCAGATTATTCTTCCCCAATGCATTGCCTTAGATTTTTTTTACATTAGATTTCATTTGACACATTACTTCTCTGCTCAGTTTCGCCACCTTCCTTCTCAGCTCTGAAGTTCCTTCAGCCACTTGGCAATGACTTTTGACCACACAGAATAGCTTCATATTATCCTTAGACTTGGAGGTTTCACTGCAGACTTTTTTCTCCAGTCCCTTGATGAAAATGTTTAATAAAACTAGTGTCAGTGTCTATCCCTCAGGGACCTCACTGCTGAAAATGAAATATCCATTCTGTAAAACAACTAAAGGGCCCTACTCTTTGCTTTCTATTCTTTACCCAGTTTGCAATCTGTAAAAGACACTCTCTCAACAGCTGTGGTGACTGGATTTCTTTAGTAACCCTGTCAAAGGCTTTTAGAAAATCCAAATATTTTACGGCTCCTGTATCCTCTTAATCCATGTGCATACTGACAGGACTCCAGCAGGTTAGAGAGGCAATATTTCCTGTTGCAGAAGTCACACTACTTCTAGACAGTTTCTATCTCTGTGCTCCGTGATCTTAGTCTTTGCAGTGTCTACCTTCTTACCGGGAATAGAAGGATACAAGCACAGCACATGATGCCTGAAAAGTTAAATGAAAGATCTGTATGGTTTTTTTTTTTTTTGTAAATCATGTCATGCACATGCTTTTTGTAATATATCTGTGGAAAACAGCTTTTTAATATCATAAGCATTATTTATTATTACAAATTCATTAAGAATGGAAGTTTTCTGCTTGCCAGTTTTCATACCCTGCTGCAGAATCATTAATTATTCAATAAACTCTGAGAAAGGAGTCAGAATAAAAAGGTATGGACATAGAAAAAGTTTGGTTGCACATTATATTTCCCCCTTGCACTCCAGGTCTTTCCCAGAACCCAATCCTGCGCTCTGTCTGGCAATAGGAAATATGCCTTCTTTGTGGATAACAAACTCTGGCACCCCTCATTGTTTTACAGAATGGCATACTAGGATATTGGTGTTAGTCAATAGCTTTAGACATTTTATCCTGGCTATTCTTTAGTAAGAATACATCGAAAGTATTTCTATAAAAATTATACTTAAAAGCCAGTATTCCTGCCTGCATTTTAGAGCCCACACAGATTTTTGCCTTGAAACTTCAAACACTAAGTTCAGTGTTTCACCTTTGGTACAATCAATAAAATAAATTCCTGACCTTCCCTACTCTAGGGTCTGAAATACTGGTCTTCTCAAAACTGCATTTAAACCAAAGAATGTGATCAATAATTTGTTATTTTTCACGTGTCTATTATGAATATATTAAATACACTGCATATGCACAATAAAAATATACACACTCCCCATAAATTCTATTCTGTGTATACATCTAAACCACAGCAATTTAGTTATTTACTGGGTACTACAAGAGCTATAAAATGCCACTTTCTAAGAACACAACTGAGGCTTAAGTCAGCATTTTTATGATATCATCTGTACTGGGAAAACATTAAAGGCTCAATATTTAATAAACATAATAAACATCCCCATGAAACAAATTGTTCATAAACTACCTGTTTAATTTTTCAGGGCTCCTGAACCACATATTTTCTTATTAGTTGTGAGCCTGCTGGGTTGCAGGATAGATAGGGCCTGTCAGGGATAGAATATAATGTAGCGGTTTTATGAATTATTTCTGTGAGGAAAAGCCTATTACAGCTGACAAGAGGATGATGATATTAGCCCATCATCATTCAGATGGCACCACCCTTCCCCCTTTCATCCATCAGACCTCTTGTATGGAGGCTGAAAGCCACAGAGTCTTTGCATAGCCAACACAAAGACAAATACTGCTCTTTTTCTGCGTCCATGAAACATTTAGTATTTCATTTTAAATCATGGCAGATGACAGTAACAAATGGCCTAATGAATCTCCCTTATTGTCCCTTGTGAATCCGAAGATGAGCTAAAAGTAAAATCTCTGTTTCTTTTTTTGGACGTGCTCGTTTGGGATTGAAAGGTTTTCACTGCACTCTAAATAGCATTCCTCAGTAACTGAAAATTAGACCAATAAACCAGCAAGCAACTTGCAGACCACACAGCTATAGCACTGTAGACCATTCTTCATCCTGCACCTTACCAATATTAATTTGGGAAAGTGCTTCAATCAACTTTGGCACAGTTAAGTCCATATCCAAATGTTAATAAAACATAATGAAAAAACAAAAAGAAAATTATATAATCAAGTTCTGTATTAGACAACAATAGAAATACATTAGTGGGGATCATGAATTCTAGACCAATTTTACCACATTTTTGTTTTATTTAGAAGAAAACCACTAATAGTGTTCTACACAAACAGTGCCCACCCTTTCCCACAAGAATATATTTAAATTTGCAAGACCAGATGATTTTTTTTTGCCCATGCAGGCATTTTACAGGCAGAAATTAATAATGTGGCTGGAAAAAGTTTAGTGAGCACTGTGTCATAAAGACCTTGCTCTCCTTGATCCAGCTGTTACACAAGCTTTTCTTTCAGCTGTGTAGGTGACTGTTGCGCTTGCATCTGTCCCCTGCTGTAACTCAGCTTAGGCACAGGCTGGGGCCTGGCCTGGGTTACTCTGGCTGCACGATGCCCCCCGTGCACTCTGGGCATTCACCCCAGCACAGCTGGATCCCACTCCTTGTGTAAGCCACACTGGCCCCACTGTGCTAGTGTGGTGTGGCCATGTGCCTTTAATCCCTGGGTGCCTCTCAACTGCAGGTCAGAAATAGAAATGTGTGTTTGGGTCACCTTTCAGCAGACACATGGATAAACAAATATAGAGGGAGCTGCAGCAATGTACACCAATCTGTCTGATGAGCAAGCTAAGACAACAGACTGCATCTATCCTATAGCACAGGCAGGAAAATTTGTTCTCATTATTCTCATTTATTCTTCACTCTGGCTCCAGGATTTTCTGATGTTCTGTACATTCATCTGTGACATGACTACAGTTGTTGAGGTGTAACCTCTATGCTCAGTCTTACCAAAGTAGCATAATTGTGTATATAAAGACTAAAAAATTATTTTCCTTCCCTTACCTGAATAACTCTTCCCTTCAATTTAAATCACTTCTTTTCCCCTTTAAACCGGGTTTATCTATCCCAAAACATGGTGATTCATTGAACTTTGCTCTTCAGTGATGTCTGCCCTGATTCCCTCTCGTGCAACATTCAAGCTTTCCTTCAGCAAAGCACAAGAGAGAGGCATGGCAGGAGCCCCTTTTCATTCATTATGAAAAGTTGTGAAAGTACTTCAGCATCATATGTTTATTTTGTTTTGTCAGGAAACCTAACCAAAATGGCTTGCTTTATGTAGGAAACTTTTTGCACAGCTTTGTTTGTATCTACTGTAGGCACATGAGCATTTTCGACATGACAGATCATAATGGCTCTTTCAGAGCCATTACAGTTACCAAGTAAATCCTTCTTAGTTCAAGTACATGTAATTGATTCCCATAGACTGTAATAGCTCCAAAACCAAGGCAATACCCTTACCAAACATAAAAGCAGTGGCAGGACTAATACATAATAGCAGTCAGTTTTTACCACCATAGTACTAGAAAATGATGAAGTGCTAACAACATGGCTTTTTTATTTGCTGATTTTTGGCACAAAAAAAGGGTAATAATTTCATAATATTACAGTGGTATCACTCCTGGTAAACCCATAAATACTCAAATATTACAGTAGTCATCTCAGTCTCCATGTGGATCATAAACTAAGGGCTTGTCCATACAACTTCTTTGCATACAAATATTCTACTACAGTTTACAGGGGCAAGTGCCCAAATAAGTTTGGTTTTGTTTGATTTTTTTTTTCTTGTAAATTAGGGATGTGGAATAAAAGCAGTACTCTTCTGCACCCAGAAAGCTGTAGATTTGTATTGCTCATGGAGGAAGTGTGCAAAACCCTTTCCCAAGCAGCTGGGTGAGTAGTGGTAATATAGAGCAGGCATTACATTTTTTGATGTAATTGTCTGTTCTTCAGTGTGTCTGATAGATTTAATAAACAGCTTGGCAACATGCATCCCTGCCTTCCTACTGCATAAAGATATTCAAAAGGGTAATGTCTTGCTCATGAACATAGATGACCAATGACCCTAAAAGGAAGGAGAGCACCAAATGATATATTGACAAGGGCCATTTCTTTCACATAGCAAAAATAGGTAAAATACAATAAGAATCTTCTTGTTCTGTATTTTTTTAATGACTTTTGAAGAAAAGACAAGTTTTTAACAATGTGTTTTTTTTGTTCTGAAAGAGTTTATATTACAATAGAAAAAGGTGCTGTAAACTTCAAGGAGCTAATGTACCCTCTCTAAAGAAGTCTCAGTGGAGATCATAGAAATTTCACGACTCCCATATGTTAATAATATCTTTGAATATAAAATCCAAATTAAAAACTGGAGCTGAATAAAATACTTTTGTTAAAAGTAACATTTTGAAATGCTGTCAGTAACTATCATAAATATTTGAGAAGTTAATATTTTAATCTTCAACTGTAGCTCTGAAAACACTTTTAGTGACAGACAGTGCTTCATTAATAGAGTTCTGTATGTCTAATTGCTTTAGGCAAAGTGGGTTGCATTATTTTGACACATGACATGCAATTAGTACATGGTCACACGGCTAAAGGAAGATTTTACACCTTTTTTCCTTCTACATTCAGAGTGGATAATTAGCATATTTTTTCTGCTTAGAATAATCATCAGAGCCTTAGATCAGAAATTGCCTAATGAGGTAAAATTCTAGTTGTTGACATTAATACATGAGAAATTTTTTTCAGTTGTAAAAGTAAACCTACTGCTGCTATTTCATTTACTCTTTCCAGTGTATTCTTAAGATTCAGATATGGGGATTTTTGCATCAAGCCATTGAATAATCATATATTTTCAACAGAGGATGAATGAGGTTTTTTATATTTTAGTATATTTTCTTGATAGTGGTGCTTTAAGAAGATTAAATTTGGCTATAACCTGCAGCCACTGCAGGTAGACTGCAGTTGTGTTAACAAAAGAAGCAAACCATAATCACAATATACAGGTTTCTTCCTTATGAATTTCTTTGATATATTATATATACATATATATACAGAAAATGGGAACTCATTTTGCTCAGCTATAAGACCCACTCTATAGGCTGTATGCAACACTCCCACAATGAAAGTCTGTCTTTTTGCATAAAAACATATTTTGATTACCTTTCATAGAAGAAATAATGAAGATCCATTGCAGATAAACTGATCCAATATAATACACTCAGCCTACCAAAAAATCTTTTTCTAAAGGAGAGATTTTGAAAATTTTCAAAAGGATTATTTTAGGTTTTTTAAGTAGATTTTTTCCCTTTGCATTTAGCACAATTGCACATAATCACCTTTTATGTTAAATTTCTAAACATCATAATGGTTAACAGCAAAGCAAATGGTTTGGATTCTTTTTTCTTCACTCCTTATTCAGGTAAAGTTTAATCTGAAAAATTTGCATGTGGTGTGGGATCTGCAACTGAGTTCTGCTATTACCTCTGCTTGTAGAAGATACAGAGAGATTTTCCAGAACTATCAGAGACTTAGTGCTGCCTGTAACAAACAGCAGATTTAAGCATGAGTTTTTAACTTTTAATATCCTGCTGTTTAATTAAATACATAGAAGAGAGGAATCACAAACCATGCTCCTGCCTTATTTCATATATATTATATTTACCAGGTTTGTAACAGTTCTAGGGTTAACATTTAACACTGATAGGGAAAAGGCACACAAACAAAAAAGGCACAGGCATTTACCTTTTTTTCCCATTAACTGGGAGGCAAATATGTAAACAAGCTCGCAAATCCCACGGGAAATATGAGTTTATAGAGTGACCTGACTACATCAGAGACATCGCAGGAGACCAGGATGTCCATCCTGCTTCAAATATACTTTCCCCCCTCTCCGTTTTGTGTTTTATTATGAATTTAATTGCAAGCAAACAGTACTAAGATAATAATAATATTTTCCTTCAGCATAGGTTTCCCTGGCACACTTTTTCCTATATACTATTCACTTTGATATTAATAATTTCTTTAACATCACTTCTTTTATTATAATTTTCTACTTCTCTCTTCATGTGTAGCAGCCATATTGATTTTACATCTTTTTAGACAATCAACAGCTGCTTTAAGGACTCCTTTCAATGCTAGCCCACCTGGTAGGACCTCATGAAAAAACCTCTAAATAATAACAAAAAAAGCATGTAAGAACCTGCACTTCAGACCATCATGTGTGTGATGTGAACCAGTTCCATTGAATGGAACAGGACAAGGCAAAACAATAAGGCAATAACATACGTTGGCAACTAACAGGGAACAAAATAAAGCAAGTCTTCTCTTTCACTAGCTTCAGTCTCTCTTCTTAATGTATTTACAGTGAATAATGAGGAACTCTATGAAAAACGGGATAGAAGAAGAGGAATCCAAAGTCCATTGCTGGCTACTGGATATCATGCTGATAGTGAAATGTCCATCTCTGACTCCCTGCTCCAGTAACAGCCAGATGCTTGGAAGATACGTTCCCAGAAGACAAACCTCATATATATACTTGCTTTTACTCTTCCCTTATCTTCTTCTGGTCATTTATCAGATGGGCAAGATGGAGTAGATATTCTAAAGCAGTCTGACTCTTTTATATCATCCTCTAAATGGTGCATTGACATTATTTAGAGATAAATTTTCATGATTCCTAAATAGAACTGATAAGCTGCTATATATGACCATTTTTACTCTGAACATGTGGCATGTAGCATTATTTTATAAACATATTTTCTACTATGCCATAAGGTGGACATGCATCCCTGGTGCTACAGGTAGGATTGTACAGAGCTCAGACAGCTCATGTTACAGATGGATATGTGTAGTACTAGCTACCCCATGTATATCCCACTGAATTTTGAAATTACACTGTACTGCTCTCTAAAAGCCTGCAGCTTCTGATAAGAAAAAAAAAGCTTTTTCTAAACCACATTTACACTTGTGATGAGACTGTGATAGTGGATTTTAGTGGAAGGATGCAGTCATTTAGCAGCAAGTTAATGAGAAAGCAAATATCCACAGATTATTTTAGACTGCCATAATCTACCACATTACAGTAAATCAATGAAGATCTAACTGGCAAACAGCAGTATGCAGAAAATCGGAAACACCAGAAAGAGCATCTTTGACATTTTTGTTTAAGCATACGTTCACAGATCTTAGTCATTTTCTAAAAGCTTGAGAGACTAAATATAAGAGAATAGAAACTCACAGACTAAACCCTGATGTAGAAAGATCCTCACAATTAAAGAAATATTGCTACAAATTCGCAGAATAGCCTGAAACCAAACTGAACACATACCAGCAGGATTTGTTTCAACAAGGCCAAAAAAAAGCTCAACATGTTTTAGATGATTGCATTGGGTTTATTCTGCAAGGTTTTGATAGGAGGGGAGCTACAGTGGTAGGAAGCTGCCAGAAGCTTCCCTATATGCAATGGAGCAAACTCCAGGCAGCTCCAGGACTGCTCCAACACTGATCAAGGCTGAGACTGTCAGCAATGGTATTAACTTCCCTGTGATAATAATTATAAGAAGGAAAAAAAAAAACTATTACACAGAAGTAGTTGTGGCCAGAGAATA
This sequence comes from Agelaius phoeniceus, assembly GCF_051311805.1. NCBI lineage: Eukaryota > Metazoa > Chordata > Aves > Passeriformes > Icteridae > Agelaius > Agelaius phoeniceus. Next base: position 33,452,606 of record NC_135270.1, on the reverse strand, counting down.
GAGGAGTGAGAATATGTGAAAGACACAACTCTGCAGACACAAGGTCAGTGGAGAAGGGGGCAAGAGGTGCTCCAGGTTCTAGAGCAGAGATTCCCCAGCAGGCCCTGGTGCAGCCCATGGTGAGGCAGCTGTGCCCCTGCAGCCCATGGAGGTCCACAGGGATGCAGAGATCCACCTGCAGCCCATGGAGATCCACAGGGATGCAGAGATCCACCTGCAGCCCATGGAGATCCACAGGGATGCAGAGATCCACCTGCAGCCCATGGAGATCCACAGGGATGCAGAGATCCCCCTGCAGCCCATGGAGGAGTCCTCATGGAGGAGACCTGCACTAGAGCATGGGGATGCCTGAGAGGAGGCTGTGAACCCCTGGGAGACCTGTGCTGGAAAAGGCTCCTGGCAGGAACCTGCAGACCCGTGGAGAGAGAAACCCACACTGGAGCAGGGTTTACTAGTAGGACCTGTGACCCCATGAGGACCTACTGGAGCAGTTTGTAAAAAAACATAGCCCACAGGGGGCTAGGTTTGTGGAGGACAGTCTCCTGTGGGTGGGACCCCCCACTGCAGCGGGGGAAAGAAGGACTCCTCTCCTTCAGGAGGAAGCAGCAGCAGAAAAAGATGTGATGAACTCATTGTAGTCCTCATTCCCCATCTCCCTGCATGGCTGTGGGGAAGGAGATAGACAATCAGGAATAAAGTTAAGCCCAGGAAGGAGGGAGGGGTGAGGAGAAGGTGTTTTTAAAATTTATTTCACTTCTCATTCTCCTACTCTGATTTTGATTGGTGATAAATTCAATTAATTTCTCCGAGCTGGGTCTGTTTTGGCCATGATGCTAATCACTAAGTGATCTCTCCTTGCCCTTTTTTCAACTCATGAAACTTTTGTCATATTTTCTCTCCCTTGTCCAGCTGAGGAGGGGAGTGAGAGAGGCTTTGGTAGGCACCTGGCATCCCGCCAAAGCCAAGCCACCACAATGGTATTCAGCTAGGACCATGATATAAATAGGAGATTTTTTTGTAGTGTCGATCCTGATCTATTATTTCCTCATTTTCCTATTTTTATCACTGGTACCAGCTGGTAGATATTTGAAATTAGACCTGAACAAATAATTGGATGTTTTGGTTCACTGACACAACTGAAAAACTGGAAGTGGGGGAAGGGACTGATCATTTTAGACTGATTAGGAAGGATTATTTGTTTGGTTTTGGTTCTTAACCACAGAACAATGATGAAAAAAAAACCCTGCTTCTGATAACATAAAATGATTATTTCATTTCCAAGTTGTGTGCTTTAATTTTATAAATATTGACTTCAATGAAAATATGAACTATTTCTTAAAAAAACTTTAAATTATTTTTTCTTCCATTTTGATGCTGGCTAAAACTGTTCACCAAATTAGACATCATTTTAACAAGAATTTTCATCAACATAATTTTTTTTTAACTGAATACAATATATGACCAAAAATGTTTTCTTATCTCTACTTGAACTATCTCTGGATTCTAGAATTAATTAAGTAGAAATCATACAGGAATAATTTTGTGTCTTTCTTATTCTTAGACAGCCTTAGAGAGACAGCTCCCTGGAATGCATTAGGGAAGCTATGGAAACTGCCATATAATCTACTTTCTATTCCTTGCCACAGTTCCAGAAGGCATGTAGCAGTAGAGAATCATTGAGACACATGGAAGATATTATTCCTACACTATGACCCTTTTGGCTGGCTGTATCTGGTACAAAGAGCAGTAGGGCAATGCTGAATCTTTGTTTTTCGTAATCACATATAAACACTTCTCAGAAAAATGATCAGTTGCACTAGGCAATGTTTAATGTACTTGCATATTTTAGCCTTTTGAGTAGGAAATTAGGTGTGTGGGGAAGTTGTGCAGATGCTTTTCTGATTTTCTAGCTTTGATGAGTTTTTTTCTTTGACATCACCCATTTTAGGGTCACCACATGAATTCCTATACTTCCAGAAAAATGCACTCAGTTTCTTCCTCGTCTGAACTTCTTTCAGTAGCAGCTACAAAATTTAATTTCAGGATCTTTTTTTCAGAGAGTTCTGAGAGTAAAAAGGATCAAATTTCCACAACATACAGTGTTTTCTACATATCCAGCCTTAAAAAATTTACAGTTCTAACTAAAATGGCACAATCCCTATGAAATATAAGAAAGGGTCTATTCCAATGTTTTTTTGTGTTTTTCCTCTGAGAACTTCCTATGTATGCTTGGTAGAGAGAAAAGGAAGCACTCATCTTGCAGAATACACTGAATTTTACTGAATGTTTTACTCTCTTGCTTTTTAACCTGTTTACCAGCAAAATTCCTGTGATATCTTATGTAACATGCACATCACTTTATTAATTTCAAGATACCATAATAATTACTCCTAGATTATGATCATAATTTCTCTCTTCCACAGCTTTGAACATATTTTTCCCTTATCTTTCATGATGAGAATGCAACTGCCTCCCCAGTGCCTTCTCTACAACCTGGACAACCCTAATTTACTATGCGAAATTGTAAAATATGACTGAAAACAATTATTATGAAACAAAGTCAGATTCTGTGAATATATTCACTAGGCACTAAGTATCTTTAACAATTCTTTGATATCTATATCAAAAATTTTTGATTATATACCCACATAAGAGAAGTGGATGCAGGGCCACTAAATGGGCAAAGCTATTTACTGGGCAAGGGCTCAGAAAACAAGAAAGTTGTATACAAAACCTGCCTGAGTTACTGTCTCATAGATGAGTCAAAGTTAAAACTTTTCTCAGTTGGAAAATGCAGTCAAGGTTTGCAGGTTTTCATCCCTGCTTTTGGTTTAATAAAACTCATTAGTTAGTTGAGATGTATTAAAAAAAAAACAGTTTTTATTTGTAAGTTTGGAATATCTTTTTTACTTCCTTTATTATGCAATCCTGCCAGAAATTTCTTGGAGCGGCTTTTAAGTATATGTGTGCACACACACGCAGATCCCTGCACTTCCAAGGGAATTTGCAGTTCCTGCAAAATTAAACACATCTAAATTCAGAAATTTACAATACAAGAAGAAATAACTGGGAGGTCTTTTTAAATTTCATAGGTCAAGCCTTTAATGAGAATTGGAAGGTGGGAATTAGAATGCTTTCATAAAATTTTCAAGGCCCACAACATTTAAGTTATTGTGTTATATAAGCAGAAGCACTAAATGTAAAGGGGTGTAAAAAGCTGGCCTCCATTTACATTCAACAGAGAGCAATGATAAATTTAAAGACAAAAAATATGTGTCCACCAGCAAAGTAAGTGTCCTTTGGCAGGATACACTGGTGTATTCCAAAAGCAGACAATAGCTTAATAGGATAACGGGGACATAGAGACAGAAAAAAACCTACCCCAGGACAATAACATTAATAATGTTGATTTTATTTCTATTTTGAGCTACAGTTTTAAAAATCAATAATACATTCATAATTTCAGTGTGTCTCATTCCATGCTTTGATTCTGATATGCCACAATTGTTACATGAAATTATGTTGCAGTTACTTCAACCAGAAACACAAAAAGGTTATGACTTTCTTGTTTCAAGACAGAATTTATAGCTAAAGGGCCTATTCTTCTCTCAAAGAGCACATATAACACTAATTAAGGACAATGGGAATGACATGTCTCTACTAAGAGGAAAATGTAAAATTTCATTAAAATATTTGTTAGTAATAATGTCAAAGTTTATAGTCTCAATTTAAAAGAACTGGGTCATTTTGAGAACTTCTTATAATATTACTTTTTATTCTCAATTTAAAAAAACTCTGAACCATTTAGATAGTAGTAGAGAAACTAGGATGGAAAAAGTTGCATTTAACTCACAAATAAAAGTTAAAAAATAGTTTTACAGCTATTTGTCCTTCAAATATTATTTAAAAAATATATTTTACCATTTCTATAGTAAAAAATACCTCATTATGCTGCTTATTGATAGAAATTAAGTCTCAGTATCTTGGATTTCAAAAGTTATTATTTTTCATTTTTGTATGATCCAGTATTAATTAATACAATTAATTAGTAATCATAGCTTGTATTAAATGTTTAAATGCTTTCTCAATGCCTCAGTTATGAAATTTTTTGCATTCAGTTTCTAATTTTACTTTAGATGTCATTAGAAGAAGTATAACTGCTTGAAGCAACAAAATTTTGGTTAGTTCAGTTTTAGCTTTTATTTTGTAAGGCATAACTTGTTTAAAGGATGGATTTTTAAATATTATGTAATTAGGCATTTGGAAAGTTTTTGAAATAGAGTATTTCAGTAAGTAAAAACTTTTCTTATAACCCATATAAATTATTTACTTCAGTCATTTGGGAAGCTAGCCATAATCATGATGACTATTTAATTAAGGCTTCTGCAGAACTTGACAACAATGCTAATAAAGCAATTGAGGAGATTCAAGCAGTTGATCTTAATTGGAAGAGATGACACTATTTACAAGAATAAATGACGGTAGCTAATCTCACATTCGTAATTATCAGTGATGGGCCTGCTTCAAAGGATGTTATGGTTCTTGTTTTCTTTAGCTGAGTCTCCCAAATGTATGTGTTTGTTCAGAGTTTACACGTTTATCTGAATTCTAAATGTAGCAATTTTTCATACAGGAAAAACCTGAGTTTCCTCCTGGACTTCAACACTTCAGTGACACAATAAGAAAAAGCTTTAATATTTGCCACTCAAACAATCTCTCTTCCCCTTTTCATCTTTTGGAGTTGTAAGCTCTAGCTTGCAGTTTCCCAACAAAGAGTGTATTTGATTATCTGGAGCAAAGGATGTCTGACTTCTTTATAGGAAAACATTTGGGCAACAATATCCTCTGACATCATCTGTCTGCACCTTGCCAGGTGGAGCTCCATGCATCCTCTGGAATACTATCTATCTCTCTCTCCATTTTACAAACCTGGATGACAAGCCTAATACACAAATAATAGTGCCCTATAGCTCCTGTTAGCCAGTTATTCCCTCTACAGAAACTCCAAACATGAATGTGGTTCCAGGAGATTATGTCACTGCACCAGTATTTTCAAAATGAGCTACTTTATTTATACTATCAGATTCAAGCAGAAAGAATCTTATAGGGCCATCTTTTTCTTCCCAAACTACTAACTGCGTGTTTAACAAGGTCCTGGATATATATATATATATACACACACATACATATATATATATATATAAATATATATATATATATACACATATATATATATATATAAAATAAAGCTACCAGTACTCATATCTAGACACTGGCTGAAAAAATACAGCGAAAAGCACATATCTCAGTATAATTATGTTATAATTATGTTTCTCTCTCTTTCTCAAAAAGGAGTTTATGAGATCCTGTGGGTGTTAACTACTCACTGCTGGGCATTTTGGGGTGGTAATTAAGATATTTGAATTGTCATCATTCCCTGTCACATTCTGTTATAGACAGCTTTTCTTTTGGTTTGTTTGTGGCAGCAGGGCAAAATGTATTCTAGAACTGAAAACTTCAACTACTGCTATATGTGGACTACTTCAGGAAAAGTGAATGAAGCAATTTTAATTTTCATAATTTGGAATGAATACTGTGCTCTCCACACACTTCATCTGAGACCTGGGCTTACATTGACAAGCAGGTACTGTAAATGAAATCTGAAGAGAACTTTTGGGGCATATTTTTAGCTTGGAAAGGATATGACTCTGCTTTGGATGACCACATTCTCTGCAATGAAACATGGCAGCAGATCAAGAGCAAACACTTTTAGTTCTCTCTAGTCTTGTTGATAATGGTAATAATTGTTTCTGGAAACCTCTCGTGATTTTCTCATTGAAATCTCTTATATCAGGGTAGGTTGTCTTCATTCAGTCCCAGTTTTTGATCTCTTGCTTGATGGTATGCAAAGACCTGGAGAAATAATAGTAACTGGTGTTTGATGGCTAGTGACACCATCAGCAAGCTGTGATAAATCTATTACAAGCAAGAAGTACCATTCCTGTATCAATTTTCCAGTAATCTACCACATTGTACATTGCATATACAGAATTTTGATTTCCACTAGGGATATTTCCTGTATCTCACTAAAAAAAACCCCAGAGCACCTCAGATAATGCTAGGAGAAGACGTTGGAGCTGAAATTGATGTACAATTCCTACCTTGACTAAAATTCGTTTACAACTTCTTGAATAAAATCTTGAGAAAAGTTTTTCATGTAAGGAAATACCAAAAGAAAACAAAAAAGCAGAAAAGGTCACACAGTGTTTCTAAATCGCTGTAAAAACAATTTCTTAGACTCAGGTCCCCAGTGAATAGTGTGTGAAAGGCTTTGTGAACAATAGTCAAGCAAATAAGTTTTAATCCTAACAAATGTGCCTATCAAGCAGGATCATTTAAAAAATATTGATGGATCCATTGACATTGCTGTTTCCCTTCCTCATTAGACTACCTCTTTGGTTCTTAGGAGTCAATTGCTTTCCACACAAGGAATTTGTATGCCTCCTTCCTGCACATTTTTCTGTGGCTTGCATTAGCGTTTTCTAAACAGCTTATCACATGCTATTTATCATGGGGATGACTTTGATACCTTTGTGTGAGACCCACAGACCCCCTCTTCTGATGATTAAATCATGGTGCCTATTTCATTACATCACATTCATAATGAATTACTTCATCCATCAATTATTGCAGAACTATTCTCATATCATGATAATGATATGGACTTTCTGCACCATTCAAAACAGGGTGTATAGCAAACAACCCTGCCTTCGACAAAATATGAAAATGAAATTGAAACAGAGAGCAGTCAGCAGCTGTGATATCTGTGAATGCAGTGCCAATAGTTACATCATTGGGAGAAATGACACACTTTCTTCCACCCACAAAAATGCTGCGTGTACAGGAAATGACAAAACAAAAAGGTATAGCATGCATCAGCACTATGTTCTTCAGGTATTTCCCTATTCTGAATCAAATCCTTCTGCATTGGTAGTTGTTATTTCACTATACAAAAAAGAGTCATTGAATGGAAAATAAATTGGCAAAATTAGTTTTACACAGCTCTGATTTTTTTTTGCTCTACAAGGGTTTTTGTTTAACAGTTCCAAGATAGAAACAATACAGGGAGTTTTTCACAGTATCCTAGAAATGCTGCATTGACACAGATCTTCAGCAATATCTAGGCCTCTCCACTACTGTGAGCAAGCATATGTGTAGAAAGGTTTGTCATTTTCCACAATCTCTAGTAGACCTACCCTAATTAAATTATCCTTTATACCAAAACATATTTACCCTAAAATTCTGCCATTACTGATTCATTTTCTGTCTTTGGAACTTTTATTTCTGGGGCTTGCTGCTCTCTAATGTTTTAAACTTTATTCCATAGCCCTAACCCTGTGCTACTAAAAAATTGGACACATAATTTCAGTTGCAAATTTTTTGGCGCTTTGCAGAGAATAATAATTACTTCTGGTCTTAAATTCAGCAGTCTTATTAGTATATGAGAGGAAGACATTTGGATTTGATTTTTGGGTTCTGTTTTAGTTTGTTGTTGTTGTTGTTTTGTGGTGTTGTTTTGTGGTGTTTTGTGGTGTTGTTTTTTGATTTTTTCCCCCAGTATCATTATTTGTTTTTTCAGCTTGGATCCAGTTTCATTATTCCTTCTAGTTATCTCAGAATTTTATTTATGCAGTTAAGTCGGGGTGGAGGGAAAATTTTCCCTTAGTACTTTGCTGTTACTTGTACTGAATTTTTTTTTACTATGTTCAGATCCTTCTTGCAATTTATCAAGGTCTCAGAATTCTAACCATATTCCCCAGAATACTCAAATCTACCTTGACTCAATGCCATTTTCAAATTCCACAAGCATAATTGTAATTGCATGACGCAAATTGTTAATCAAAATACAAGCACCTGGATAATGGGATAGATGGTCCCCTGTTTCTAAAGGTTAAGTGGAATATTATCGAGAATCACACCATGGTGTACACTGGAGTTCTATTTTGCTTTAGTATGCTTTGAAAACTGATTTACACTAACATATTCTGTGGTCAGTCTGTCTCGATGCAGCATCCTACAATGAGCATTCCTTGTCCAGGAGCCCTGTAACTGTGCTTCATGCCTAAGGGGTTAAGCTTAATGGCGCAACGATGCGGAGTCCAGCACCACAGCATCCATTAAAAACAGTATCTATATTTTAGTAGCTGATAGCAACAGACATAATACTTGTCATTGATTTTATAGGTTGAGTTTGCATCATAATATATTGACATTGTACTTTTATATAAGACTTGCTTCAGGGTGTAGCTGCATTCTACACTGAATAACAGGCTAATAAAAACTCTAGCAGAAACAGCTTTACGACCCTCCATTGACTTGTGTTTTACATTGTATTATCTTATTGCAGACATCTGAATTAAAGGTTAACAAACACTATTTAATGGGTTGTCGGAATGAATGTACAGTACATGAATACATGCCTAGCAATGTCTATCAGTTCTCATACTGTACATGCATTGTGAGCTGGATGAAGACAAGACAGTAAATGGGTGATGGCTCCTGACTGACTCTTTTTAGTAGTATGAAATAGCACATTTTGTTATACTTCCTCCAATTAAGTGCATACCTACCATTAAAGCAATCTGTCATCATTTTAACAATGTCATTAACTTCTACAGTGTCTCACAGATGCTTTGTTCTTCCTTCAAAATTAGCAGCACATACATTTATATAGAAACTTCGAAATGCAAAATAGGGAAAACAAGTTTAAGAAGTCATCATCTGTAAATTATATAAATAATAAAAAAGTGGTTGCAGGGGAAATGTGACTGCTTTAAAAGGAAAAAGTACATAGTACTTAATCTGCAGAAAATGTACAGTAATAAAAATGTACTAACCTATAAAAGTATAAATTATTTTTCTCTCCCTGGTAATTATAAGGAAATATGGTTTACCATACTATAAAAATGTACTACCCTATAAAAATATACTAAATTATTTGTCTATCTATAGTAATTATCAGGAAATATGGTTTACAATAGAACAAAAAGTACTAAGCCTGTAAAAATACACTAAATTACACTTCTAGCTATAGCAATTATTAGAAAATATGGTTTACAACTCATAAAAGTAGCATTTTAAATATAATAAGGTTGTCTACAGAGTTATAGAATCAAAAATTAAATTGATTCTTTCCTATATTATTCTCAAAAAAGCTAAACTTGCTTGAGATGGCTCCAGTAAACACAGGAAGACCTATTAAATGCCCTGCTTAGCAATGGGTGTTTAAAACAATTGATGGATAAAATATGAACACATTAAAATATATATAAATTAATTGATTATTTATTTCCTGAAAGTTTCACATTCAATTTAATAGTGACATGTCAGGCTGATGAAGTTTCAGCTCTAGAGGCGACCTTTGTTAGCACAGAACAATATTTTTCTAAATATAGTTAAGCTGTTATCCTTTTAAATTAGATTTCAATAATATAATCAACATCCTATTTAGATAAAAACTAAATCATAGTAAATTAATCTATATTACAATTTTTAATTCTTTTCAACTGAAATGGGGCAATGATACCAAAGAGTATTAAAAAATATATCGCATTTTGTCAACATCTGCATAACCTATAGGAAGTATCAAAGAAAAAAAATCAATAGCATTCAAATCACTTGAGAACCTAAGTTCTAATTTCAGAAATTACCTTGGACTAGATCTTTGAAGCCTACAAGTCCGTCATAGGTGTTTTAATGCTTTAAAAAAACTGTCTTATAGATAAGTGCATAAATTTATTAACTTTCAGTGCAGTTTCTTCCCCTCCCTGCTGTCATTTCAAACAGTAGCACACAGAATCTCAGGTCATTTTTGGTAACTTCCTAAATATTAACCCTAGTTCCAACAGTAGCTAGTCTTTTGACTCAAGAACTACTTTGTGTTATCAGCTTCTTTAAGTACTGTCATCAAAGGGACTATTATTCTTTTATTTCTCAATACAATTTAATGTTGGAAACATTGAAGTTAGAAAACAAGTGTTGTTGTATGACTTCAAGTGATTTTTTGTAATATAGGGATTTGCTGTTCTCTATAATTTGGTCTTTCATAGCCTAAAATATATTCTTGAAAGCTTATAGGAACTCAATGTAGTCTAGATACATAAAAAGTTTATAATCTCTGATATGAGCCTTCTCTTTACATACAATGATGTTCTGATATGATAAGAACATTGTGATTTCTTTATTACAAACTACAGATTTCACAGGACATGGAAAGGAATTTCCATTAAAAAACCGCCATGGGGCATATGTTAGACAGGGTTAGATTTCTCATTTATAATTCAGGGAAGAATAATTGTCTACATTTTATTTTAATACCTTGAGTGAGGCACTGTTTCCTTATTCAAAAATGCAGCTGTAGTTACTTCTTACCATTTCATTTCAAGCACTGAAAATGAGAAAACCATCAGCTAAAAGGAGGAATTAGAGAAGTTCTTAAATACTGAGGATATGAGGATCTTCTAGTTCCATGCAGACAGAAGTAATAGATCAGTCCTGGATATAAGGAGAGTTACCTAGGTCAATACTGAAAATCTTGTACCTGTACCATTTCTGGTGTGTGCAAGATCCTCTGGAGAGGAGAAAAGGAGTGAGAATCTTTTGCTTTCAGTGTTTCAATTTCTGCATAATAAAATGGATACCCAACTACGTACTCTTCTCCACAGAAGCTAAGAGAAACAGAATGGCCTTGTCATTATCTTGACATAGACCCAGAAAATTCAAGGGGATGTGCCAGTAATTCTACAAGAGCCTATTCCTTGGCTCTCATCCAGCTTGATCCTACAGAAGTTTTGACACCAGTCCAGCTAGACAGAAGGCCTGAGTCAGTTCTCCAGAGAGGCCTGTGCTTTGACACCACTGAGCTATTCAATATACTGATGAGCTGGTGACTTCAAGGGCACATGACAAAGTCTACCACTTTTAGACACACTAGGCTGGAGACCTCAGAGAAACTTATGCTTTCAAATCAGCATGGCAAACTAATGTTTCTGACCCAGTCACTTCATTGTTACTCACCACTTGGCAGCAGATGATAAAGTTACAGATAATAAGCTAGAGACTTCATAGTGGTTTTTCCTCATTTCAGACTCTTCTTGGTCCTTCTGCCTCAATATCAGTTCAGGGAAGCTGCTAAAAGGACCCTGCCTTGTTTTGCCTTCAAACTTCTATGTTCTACCAGTGTAGCCTCTCAAATGTTAATTCTTCCCCATATGGTCAGCAAAGCAGAACTGCTGAAAAAGAGCATGAGAATTTTTGCCTTCAGGTAAGACTGGTAACATGGATCTGAAAATTGCAGTCTCAAGGAGAAAAGTAACTGTATTTCACACAGGCATTCAGTATCTAGCATCCCTCAGAAACTGTCTCGAATGCACTGAGCTATTGACCATATTAACTGAGGCAGAGGTCTTTTGAATGGTCTTTGCAGGAGGGCAGGTGTTTCATATGATGTGACAACTCAATATGCTCATGGCATAAAAGTGCTCAAAATTTCTATTCATGCTCGGCAAAAATTGCTCCTCCTAGATTTCAAGGTTTTTGGGTTTTTGTTGGTTTTTTTGTTGTTGTTGTTGGGTTTTTTTAGTTTGTTTTTTTTTTAATTAATATTTGCCACTTTGAAACAAATTAGATTAGAAAGAAACTGAGTGTATACCTCACCTGGTGATGGAGATTGTATGATGGGAAAAGTACATGGGAGAAGAAGGAAACAGCTATGTGTGGAAGATGCTGAGAATGATTCAATGCATGTAGATAGTACAAGGTGGCAAGGAGATGGAGTAGCAATAAAAGAGGCGTCAGCCTGCTGGGTAGTCAGATTTGGGATTTCATTGAGTCCTGAGAAACCTCTCAGCATTGTGACTGTCTTTCATTCTGCTGCCTGTGCAATGGCTGTCAGCAAGAATAGGTGCAAGATGTTAGCAAGACAGTATGGGTGCCAGTTAGCAAGGATGCTAACTTTCCCCATTTCCTAACAATCTGAATCCTCAGAGCTGTTGCTTTCCTTTATTTCCTGTTTGACCAAGTTACTTCCTTCTGACTGCATGCATTACTTTCAGGCACCCCCACATCTCATGGTATGTCCCCAGCTTTGCATTTGTATTTTCCTGTAATTTTCATACTACAGGAAGTAGGTACAATGTAAACTCTGTTGTTCTGAGGGGTGCATAACAACTTGTCCTCTTCTCCCCCAAACCAACTTGGTAATTTAGAATAATGCAATACCTTGTTTGATTCTTCAGCTAATAGTTTTCATCACTTGAAATAACAGGTCTCCTACAATGCGTGTTAATTTTGGAAAGAGTATTAATCACATGCAAGTATTTTGTATTATTTCCTTGATGTATACTTCTAACTTCTAGAAATTTAATTCTAATATAATGTCATCTATCAAGATGTACCAGAAATGGAATTTAAAAGAATAGTAGCTCCATATCCTTGCTTGGCTACTCTTCCTCCAGTATTTGACTATAAAGGGTCCATGGCGCTGTCTGAGCAGCATTACAGTAGTAGCTTTTGAAACCAGGGACCAAAGATCTATCTGCTAATACTAGAATCACTTTTTAATCTTTTCTTATTGGCAATAACTCACTTGCAACAATGGAAAAAAGTGACTTGTTTTCCAGATGTATGAAGAAAATTACATAATTACAGGAAAATACATGGGGTGCAGTATATTTTTTCCTAATTATTTATTAGGCTATTCATTATATGCATATGTCACTGTGAAGGAATAGGTTTCTATTCACCTTCCTAGCCATATGACTGAATTCACCTATAATGCATTAACCTGTTGAGGATATGATGTGACAGACAGTATTAAATGATATATGATGAACTCCAAATAACCAGACACCAGGTCCTATTGATTGACATGTCAAGAGCATGGCATCTTGAAAAATTATAGATAATGCAAATTGGTATCTTCCTGCAACTTCACTTAAGTATCTTTCAGTTGGTGTAATTAAACTGAAGTAGCATCTGAAATATATCAAACAAGTTACAGATTTAGAAGAAATGCTAAACGATTTATCATTGGATTAGAATTGTAAGGATTGTAAAAGACTTTTGAAGTTTCATTTTTGTAGCTTTTTTTCCAAAATTTTAGTGACTACATTGAATCAGATGCATTTTTCATTTTATGGATTTTTATTGGCCTCTGTGGCTAAATATTTTAAATACTGGGTTAGATATGTTAAAAGGCTTCCCCTAGAGAAAAGTTTTTCTAGTATAAAAGCTAAGCTTCTGTTCATGTAAAAACCTTTCACAGATTATGGATTTGACTGATTACATGTAGAGAGCAAAAAGGGATAAATGAAGTATAAAGACCTATTTTTTTTTATTTGTTGAAGGTATTAAAGGAGATACCTACAAACTATCTTCTCAGGAGCTTCTCAAGAGGGAGGGGAAGGCGCAGCTAAGACCTTGTCAACAAGGTATGTAAAAAGTTGGGAAGGTGTGAAGATTTGCTTGAAGATTCGATGCAGTTCTACTTCCCCAGGCAGCTGGTGAAAAGCTCTTATAGCTAAACCACTGAACTCCTAAAGTCAACAAAAACCCCCTAGAGAACAATTAAGTACTTTAACACAACTTTATTTTTGTTTCCCTAGGGTATAAGTTTAGTGCTGCACCTCTTCCCACACAGCAACTTATTCAAGCTTCTAATTGTTATCCACTTTCAAGTCTAAAACCCACAGTATTGCTATTAGGAGGAATAAAAGAAAGATTGTTTTTTAAAAAAAATTGAAACAAGGAATATCATGAAGAAAGTACATACTTTATGAAAAAAAACTGTAAATCAGAAGCTTACCTGATGACTTGTATGTCCTGCTGCAAATATTTGTCCTGGTTGCTTTATAAGAAAAATTATATAAACAGTATTCCACATACTGTCTGCTTAGCTTATGTTCTTTACTCATGAAGTGATGTGAAATATTTCATTAGGAATAAGATTTCTTCTACTATATGGAGGACCAAAAAAAAAAAAAAAAAAGTGAAAATCTGCTCCCAAATTTACTTTTTACACTCTGGGCAATGACACTTGTTCATTAGCTGAGATCAGCAAGCCAGAGTGGCAAAGGCAGATGCAAAAACTGTTGAAGTTGAGAAAAATATTCGCTTCAAAATTTGGTATGCTTGAATTCTGCTGCCCTAAAGCATCAGCTGTGGTCAAGGGTATTGGATTCAATCCAAGTGAGAAAAAATTAAAGCAAAGCAGTGAGACAATAAAGCAGATCAGAAATAGCTCTAGTTTGATTAAGGAATTTTTCCAGCTACCACAGGAAATTCATGTAGAAAACCAGGTTAGTTTCTTAGTTAACAAATATTATGTCACTGAGAGGACCAAACACAAGAAACAATTTACTGAAATGAGAGCTCACATTATGGATCATATTGTATCTCCAGAACAATCTCTGTGACTATTCAACTAGGAAAAGGAGAAAAAAATCACTTTTTCAATGTTAAAAAAACCACACTCAATTTAACAAATACATAGAAAAAGAATTTGTATGTTAATTTCATTTTTTGGATTCCAGGGTATACAAACTATGTTGCAATTTCAGTCTATTAAAGTGCTTTATCAACTACAGAATTTAACTGGCCACAGTAGCACAATACAGCATTATCCAGAGCAATGAATTCTTCCTTTTCCTTTTTTCTTCCTTCCACCAGATGTTATATGCATTTATTTATTGTTTATACTGGGGGCTGATGCAATGCCCTTCAAAGTTACTGGGTGTCTTTCAACACATTTTGTTGGGGTTTGCTTCAAGACATTTGTTCATACTTTCATAGAGTTTCCAGCATATATAAGACAAATATGTTGTTTGCTCTACCTTGAAATCAGGCTTTAAATCTTCCTCATTAATCCAGATTTGCCTTAATATTAATCATAGTACTGAACTGTCCTTCCTCTGTCCACATGAATGACTATGATGGTAGCAATGTCTCCTCTGAGAAAGAGTTAATTTTAATTAATCAAGACATCATCTGTCCTTTGATAGAAAAAAATGGGGATTGTCTCAAGGATCACTTGTTCTAAAACTCTTTCCTCATAGTCATGAAATTATTCTAAGCCTGGAGCAGTAACAGAAAAGTTTAAGAAGAAACAGAGTGAGTAGAGATGGAACAGAATGGATCAAAAATGAGGACTGAAGATGGGGTCAAATCTTCAGGATTTAATTTTGTTTTGATATAGTGTGAAAAAGAAGAAATGACTATTCAAAATGGCATGGAGTTAATGAATAACCACTCCCTTGAACCTATGTGTAAAAGTATGAGTATGTAGCTGACAAAAGAGTTGATTAATTTATGTCAATATGGACTGTAATTTTACAGGTTTTGTACAAGTGTTAAGAACATGAATCTGAATGCTTATCTGTAAATGTGCAAAAGTCTGTTTTATAAATTAAAAAAAGTATGCTAAATGTAAAGCTGAAGTTATTCTCATTGAGTTTCTCTTGTGAGTCTCCAAACATTGCAGTTAACACTGGTGGCGATAACTACGTTTTTCATTTAAATGCCTTTTCAGAAGACTGTGTGACTCTGTACAGCAATAATTTTTAGTTTGATTCTTGCGTAGCTGTGATCTTTTGGAACAACAGCATCTTTACCACTCTTAAGGCTACATTTTTAAAGCAGAGGAAGTAGCTGAAACTATGCTGAGGTAATTCTCCAAGACTACAGTATTAAATCAGCTGCTTTCTCTATTTCCTATGAAGTGATGTCAACTGCTCCTTGCTAAACATAATAAAATGTACTCAGTTGCTTCAGAGGTGCTATTCCATTACATAAAAAGGAAACCTTTTTGGTCCTTGTTTAAAAGCACCTTCTCAAGCATGTGGTCAGTGGAAACATGCCCAGATGTTAGTTTATACAGCAACACTTTGAATGCTCTTTTCAGATGAATGGCAGCTAGCCAGCACACCTGCCCCATGAGGAAAATACACAGGTGTAACTCAGCTAATTAAAGAAAGGGTATGTAAACGGTGTCAAAGAGGAAAAAAGGCCATGTGTATAGCCTAGACCAGTCTGATCCTATAAGGCTTTCCAAGGACTGATGAGATTATCAAGCTGCTGTATAAATACATCCTTTCCTTCATTTTATCTACTATGCTACTGATCAGTTGGAATATCTCTTCAGCCACAAGAAACAGACATTTCTGACACTGAGTAGTTTAATCCTGGAAAGAGTATTTTAGAGTATTTTTGAAATAGTAATAACAGCCATGGTATTTTTCAGGGAAAGTGTAGGCTACCCTACTCCCAGGAAGGTTGAAAACAAATTAACTCATTATTTACTTACTAAAAACCAGTTCCACACCAGATTTAGCCTGAATGTACAAAATGGGCTTGGATAAGAAAACCATGTTCTTGGACATATTCACAGGGAAGGAAACAGTCTTATCACTCTCGTCCACAGTCCCCACCTTCCTTAGCTGTGGGAGCACCTAGGTCTGTAGCTTTTGTTCTTCCAATCACCCCCTTTTCTCATGTGTATGTCAGCAGCCAGTTCGAAGGGGCCAGGATGGTGGAGCAAGCCCTGTGGGCAGGAGCAGGCAGGAGGCTGCCAGTTCCGTCCCTGCCAGTGGCTTGCATTGTTTTCTCCCTTTGACTGCTACCTTTCAAGCTGAATGGGATTGGTTTTTTTACACAAAATTTAATTTCAGTTTTGGTGATAAATAAATTATTGGTTTGGATTTTTTTTTTCTTTTCACTTTTGTTCAGTTTCTCTATCCTCTTCTGCACAGTGGCTTAATACCGGTAGCTTTCACACATAATTTTCTAACCTCAAAAAATAACAATGAATGTACAGTTCAATTCACGTATTGCTAAACTTTACTGAGGATCAGATTCAGAAACTGAACTGGAGATTGAAAAAAATGCTGCAGCTGGAGGTTATCTATTTTTTTACAGTAAAACAAATTTAAAAAGAGAAAAGTTGTTCACAAGATCTCTCAAGCCTTTTCTAGCTGACAGATAACTGATAAAACCAGCCCATAGATTTTAAAGAGAATATCATAAATTAAAGCTTTCTTGCAAAACATACCAGTTGGCAAAGTATTCTCAGTTTAATCTTAAAGTATATTTTTTGGTCTACCCAGCTGCTACTAGTTGCCAGCTCTCTTTCAGCTGCATGACAGCATTCCACCTCATCCCAGCAGGTATGATGCTGTGCTGTAAGAGCTGCCATGGAAATTGCTGGTGCCTAGGGGGACAGGTAAATAAATACTGCTTTTTTAGTATAAACAGTTTTCCCAAGTGGGGAAACAGTATATAACAGTATCCTAGCAAAGTGGGAGACAGTAAGCTATAACACCGAAAAAAATCTCAGAAAAAATCAAGGTTGGTGTTCTGAATGTCTTCCCCAGTTTTGCTGGAAGACTGGAGTCTAATATATCTTTTCCAATTAAGAATTCTTCTACAATACTAAGTCATTAAGTATCACATTCTTCATGTGTAATAAACAACAACTTTCCAAAGACTGAAAAATTAATAATGATGCGCATGCAGTATCTGAAAAATCTGGAATGCAGTTTTCAAGTATTACATTTCCACCACAGCAAATTCAATTACCTAAGCTAAAATCTGTAATATTGGTGTAGCCAAGATATTACAAAGAGAGTAAAGATTATAGTGAAAAGTAAAATATTTAATAAACATGATTGGAAAAAAAAAGGCTCTAAGGCAGGGAAGAATCAGAAGGACAGCATCTGCAGCTGAAGGTTCATTTGCTTTCTACAGCTACATTCAATGAGTCTGGTAGAAGAAATTATCTCTTCTCATAAATTGTGCCTCATTAGATTTGAAGCTCTTCAGCAGCTTTTGGCTGCCTTTGAATCCACACTGTTATGTTGCTCTAAACATACCCTAACAATTCTGTGTTTTGGATCATAGATCAAAGAACTATCATTAGAGCAAATATTTAGTCTAGAGTGAATGGTGAGCTTAGGTGTATGAGTAGGTGGGAAAAGAAACAAAGAAAATTGAGGTGGAAAAAAGAAACAAAGAAAATTTTCAGCTTTAAAGTAAATTGGAAAGTATTTCTAGTACTTTAATATCTTAAATATTGATGTATCTTTATTTTCTTTAAATATTTTCTGTTTAATAAAAATTTTATTCATGTATTAAAAAGCAAAAAATTGCACTTCCCTTTGCTGGTGTGCTGCACTTGACCAATACAGAGAAACTATGATTACTACTGGGTTTTATGTGCTTATGGAGGAAGCCTAGAACAGAGGAAAAAATCTGTGATCCAACTACACCAGTTTGAAAAAGAAGTGGAGCTTTCAAGTTCCTGAGAAATTTTCTGGGGAGAAACTATAGCTGAAGAGACAGGTTAATGAAGAAAGAGTTAGGATAGAGTGTTTGGAAGTATGGATGATGCTAAGGTATATATCTATACACACACACACACACACACACACACACACACACACACACACACACACACATATATATATATAAGCAAGGCTCCTTCTGTAAAAATGTTTAATGATATTGTACCTCTGGTTGCACAAAACTCTGAAGTTATTTCTCTAAAAGAAATTGATGTTATGAATGTAAGATAGGTCTTAAGAAGTTTACTAATCAAATACTACATGGCACATTCACCTGCAATAGATGGTATGATAAGGATTGAATTTTTTTCAGTGTTGTTGATTATTTTTTCACATAGTCAAGAAGGAGATAAGAGAGAAAGGTAAGTGTGACCGCCAATGTGTAGCAAGAAAAAATTGCATCTGGCTCAGAAGTACTGAAAGACAAAATAGGGAAATATTTTATTGATAATGGGGAAAAAAAGTCAGATATTTGGAAGATTAATTAAAAGGACTTGTAATCTGGGAGGCCTAGATGGGGGGGAGCTGCCTCAGGTTGGTGCTGATAGACTTCCTTTATAAACAGGTAAACTCTGATAGGTGTTACACCTAACCATAATGCATAAATCCTATTTACTTCTTGGAAAATATCAAATTATTGTAATCTCATATCTAAGAAATGAAACAGCACAGGTGAGTATTGTTGGTGAAATTTGAAAGAGGTGATTTCAGGCAGCTGATCATGTGGCAGGGGATGGCTCTGCCTGTCTCCAAGGAGTACCCAGGGCATGAGCTCCCTCTGCTCAAGTCCCCTCCAGATCTCCAGCCAATGCAGGAGGCACAGCCATCCTAAGGGCTGGTGCTTCTATTCTGAGTTTGACAGCAACATCTCTTTCTCTCCTGGTTGTCTCTTCCATGGGCGGCAGCACGTCAGGAGAGCAGGCGTGACGCTCCTCTGCACAGGATTCAGCAGCGCCAGCCAGCGAAGGCAGCACCAGAGCTGCCACCCCACCTGCCACAGCAGAGCCTGCCTGAATCCCTGCCACAACTGCGAAACCACGACGATCCCTGTAGAACTGCGCGAAATTTTTCAGTAGAGTACTTGTGTCACTTGGAAGTGCAGATTTAAACTGGATACCACTATTCACGAACTAGTGTGATTTAATAAAATTATAAAATTCTGAAATACTAAAATAATATTACTTCTCCAGAAAAGAAAAGTGGCAAAAAAACTCCAAAAAATGTTTTGGTTTCTATAAAGAAAAAGAAAAAGAAAACCTTGAATGTACTTTAAAGGATAAAGCAATCTGACAGGGAAGTAAAAAGATTCTATCTTGAAGTTGCCTGACTTTCCTGTTGTAGCACTGCTCACAAAAGGCTAGGGGTATGACTTTAATAGTTTGTAAGGCAATGCACAGTCTTTAGAAAATAACAGTATTCTGCTTCTTGTGTCATACATTTAGACTAACATAAGTCAGTAACATGAATGATATTGTAATATTCAGTTTCATTATTTTCTAATATCTGCAGATAGAGTTAGGCTTCATGAAAAGTGTGAAAAGAGCTACCTCCCAAAGAGAACAACTTGGAAAAGGCCTCAATTCACTGAAAACACACTAAAGAAATTAATTTTTAATTAGATTTATTACATAAATGAGTTTCTTGGGAAGTATTTCAAACAATTTTTGTTTGGAGATTCTGGACTACATATTTGATTACAATAAACTGAATTTCAGGGCAAACAGAGAGGATGAATCTTCTCTGTTTGAAAGTTTTATATCTCCCTGTTCAAGCCTTGGATTTAGAGTTGCTGTGAAAATTTGACATCGGTTGCAATGATTTATGAATCAAGTGACCTTGCTGTTGGGATAGTTTCTTTCAGCGCCTTTGGCATGCTGGAATTAGACACATGACATTTAACTTAATATAAGCTTACTGGAGAAACTATAAGACAGCACAGTCCTAAATATAGCTGGAATTAGTAAAATCCGTGCCCTAGCTTTTCAGTACTAAGGTGCTATTTTGAGGATCACATCAGCATTACACAACTTCTTTCATCAGTGCTAGGTATCACAAGTCCAAAATGAGCATATAAATGTTGAGAAGTCGTGCTTTTGGGACTGAGAAGCTGTTGTCATGCAAAGCAGAGAAGCACCAATAGGTGCTGTTCCAGGAACAGAAGAAACAAATCTTTCCAAGTGACTTTTCTTAACTTCCAGGGTCCCTTATCCTGGTCATTGTTTACAATGTTAACATCACATGGTGTTAGAAATCTATCTTCTTAGTTGGATTAGCTTTTAGACATGAGGTCCCCAAAGATTCAGAAATTCACAACTTGGAATGCACAGCCAGCATCTTAAGTGAGGATGAGCAGCTAATGCAAGGCAAGGATCAGACTGTCACTTACAGTGGGATATGGCACAGACTCCTCAGGGGTGGCAGAGGATCTTTGTCAGCCCCTGCTTTCTTCCTTCAGCAACACAGAAAGAGCACCCAAAATGTGGCAGGTAGGGCTGCTGTAGCCATGACTTGCAATTTCTTCTCCCACCCTTTGTTCCCGGGTGCTGTGGGCACTGAGAATAGCTATACAGATTTGGAGAGAGATGAGGAGAGAATGTGAGTTTATTTTGTTTCATATTATTTTCCCTTTTCTAGTAAATTTGTCTCAGCAGGCACATATTCACCTATTTTTTAAGGTGCTCTAATACTTTAAGTGCTGTAATAATTGTTAAGGGGATTGCTCTGATGGATATTCTAGTAGCAATACTGTATCATGCTCAGCAGACCAGCTCAGTGGTCTAAAAGTGTTCCCAGTTCTCTGCATTGCACAATTTCATTTACTCTGAGTAAGTAACAATTTAAAAGGTATTGACTGAGTTCACCACCTAAGGTGACATGATATGGAAGGTTGCCACCACTAGCTGATGTAGATTTTATAGCAAACCCCTGTTTCTCAAATGCCATGTTGTTGTTTAAACTCTGGTGACAGTGACTGAAACTGGTAGATTGCCTTCTGGTAATATTTCTATTGGACAACATGACAAGTTGAATTATGCTGTATAACAAATTCTACATACTACCACAGCTTTTAGAAAATTGTTTTTGTCAGCTAAGAAATTATTGATTGAGTAAAAAAATATTTAAAGTCAGGCAGCAAGAAAACTGGTGAAAAGGTTAGGTATAGTGTACTTTCCCAGAAATTGCCCCATAAATTCTTCAGTCATCAACACTAAAACCATGATACCACCTAAACTTCCAGATAGTCATCTCTAGCTACAGAACATATGCTTTAGGAGACTCAATTTTGCTTGTATAGTAGACAAAAAAATAAATAAAACTTCTTATAGAATTAAAATTACATTAGTGAAACTTGTTTTCATCCTTCTAAGTCAAAGGAAAATGAAAATTTATTTAATTTGCAAGAGTAGTTTTATATGTTAGGACAGCAAAGTTAAAGGGAAATAGTGTACCTAGAAAAAGCAGTGAGTACTGGGCTTTCAGAGACTTATTTATTACTTCATAAACATCTAGAATAATACTGCTAACAAAAACCTTGCACAAAACAAGAAAACATGTTTCTAAGTACAGTGAAGGGACCTGATTTAACTTTGTAGGTATGAAAGTGGAGCAGTGTTTCTAGGGTAAGTAAGCAGTGTTTGGAGCAGTGTTTCTAGGGTAAGTAAGTTGTACAGCTTAATGGGAATGAATGTGGAGACACATAAAAGTAACAGGGAATACAGGGAGAGGAATTGATTGGCAAGACATGGTCCAGTGAGAGGCACAGAGTTTATTCAGACTCTACATTGAATGCAACAGTTGTCTTTCTGCTTAGTACAGACTGTAAGGATGAAAGCTTTCAAGAAACTGGCAGGACAGTTTCAAATAGGATATCTCAATAGTGCATTTTGTGGGCTGTACTACATACATGTGTTTCATATTGACACTAATTCTTAATTTTCCTATGAATACAATTCCTTAAGACCTTGCAGCTTAGGGCCTTCAACTCTCCCTAGTTCCTGAAAAAATATCTTACTGTTTTAAGAAAACTGTAGATAATCCCGTCTCTCAAAACCTGTTCATTTCCAGCTTAATCCTTCATTGCTCAATTTTCTTGCTCTGTGTGGCCTGATAGTGCATTTATGTAAAGATTCTGTTAGCTTCCATGGGAGCACTGGTTATGCACGTACTACTGAGCTAATGCTCTGCCACATTTTAAATCTTTCCTTGTGCTTGCCATTGCTCTAGGATTCTCAGAGGTTTCTGAAATGTATACAGAATGTGTGAGCCATGTGAGCTATGTGAACAGTTCAAGCATAATGTCTCTTCTACCTTCAGCTGCTTTCAATGTCTAGAAATTTATTTAGTTGCATATTCTAGCCCCAGATTTTTTTTCTTTAACAAGATGATAATATCAGGCTACTGGTGTAAATACACATGCAATTGTCAGTTAACCTCATGCTATTATTTTCAGAGTGCCTGCGGCACTGTCTCAGTACTGTCAGAGGAAAAAATACCACAGAACAAGGTATTTCCACATTCTTTTCCATGAGCCAAGACACAAAACGGGCTCATTACCAATATGTGGCTTTTTACAGTTCAATATTAATATGTCTGCAGCTACCCAAAAAGCATAGAGTACGTGTGCAATTCAATAGAATGTAAACATGTGTTCCTGAAGAGACCAGGTGCTGACAGAAAATGAAACATTTAAAGTCTGTGTGCAAAACTGTTCAGAAATCCTTTGGCCTAATTTCAGTACAACTTTGCTTGATTCAGAAAAATTGCAGCTGCTAATGGCAGCTGAAGGTGTTGCCCAGAATTGCTTAAAGTCATTAGGTACAACACTAGCCTACTGCACCTGAGGACTGATGAGAAAAAAAAGGTTCCAATTCTACCTTTGCTGCAAACATGCAGAAAGGACTTGTTTAAAATCATTTATGACACTTAACTAATGTAGACACTCAACTAATGTAAATGCATCCTTACTGTACCTCGTGAATGAAGATGGCCTTCTGTGTCAGTTGCACCACCACCTGTAAATAGTGATGATTATAGACAACATTTACCTCACGGGGATATTGTCAGGATACATTAGTTAATGTATGTGTGGTGCTTAAAAATCTTAAATACTACATGCTGGGG
Source organism: Agelaius phoeniceus (assembly GCF_051311805.1). Lineage (NCBI taxonomy): Eukaryota > Metazoa > Chordata > Aves > Passeriformes > Icteridae > Agelaius > Agelaius phoeniceus. Next base: position 33,429,090 of record NC_135270.1, on the reverse strand, counting down.
GAAAAAAACATTAGAATGGTTTAAAAAGACCATTTTAGAGATCTTTTCTCTTTTTTCTATACATGCCTCTGTTGATAACAGGGACTTCTCATGTGCCTAAAGAGGGGAGTAATACATTTAGGGGTTTAAAAACTGTGGGACCATATCTCTTGTTATGAAACCTCAAACATCCAGCCTCAGCACATCTGGAGCCTTGCTGTTTAAAGTTCTTATAACAAATTTTGAAGTTTAAGTGGACAAGATTGGACACAGGTGGCTATTACCCTACCATATCCATTACCATACCTAATACCTGTTTAAAACATCATTATATATCAGTAGTAACTTTATTTCATTGCTGTATGTCCTTATGCTATGGATGGAGTTTTTATATCCTTCAATGTCATGTAAGATGTAACCACCTCTCATAAAGGTGCTCCTATTGTAGACACTGACAGACTATCATAATTATGACACATATATTTTCATGCTGAGTAATGGTAGTCAGGCTAATTTTTAGCAATTTCAAAGTACAGTAGGTCTTGTGATACTTTATGAAGATAAACCTCCACTATATTTGTGCGGTAGGTGAGATAAGAGGTCAGAAGTTCCATGTAAAAAGAAAGTACCTTCTGAGGGTCATCTAATACCCCAGTCACTGAACCACATTGATGAAGTCAGTAAAGTTACCCCTGCACAGTAAATGTAGCCCTCTCTATTTACATTTGAGTGGGGTGGGCATGTAAAGTCATATTTTATAAAACTCTGAATAGCCTATATTTTGTGGAAATCTTTTGATATTTTTTCATATTAAAGTATCCAGTAAGTGCATTTATATCTGGATTGCAAGAGGAGCATTGTATAAAAAGTAATGCCATCTTCTTCTGGGACAGAGAAATTCTTGACAAAGGTGTGTTGGAATTCAGATACTATGGTGGTTAATTTCCTGTAGGAAGTGTTATCAGGATTGTTCATACAGTTTGTGGGAAGAGATAATTGTCTAGTTGTTCTGCCAGACATGAAATGGTGACTTCCTGGGTGAAGCTGTTCCTTTTCTCAAGCATTACTCTGCCTTCCTAAAACATTTCCAAGGTAGGGAAGTCTGACCAATTAACTGGCTTTCAAGGCATTGCAAGTTTTAGCTCAGTAGATTAAGAAATACAGAGTACAAAACTATCAGCAAGAACCTTTCCATCTGTCCAGCTTTAGTTCTTCATGTTTATCTGTTGAGTCCTCACACAAATGCACACAGAAAATAATGAACAGAATGAGAATCCTCCCTGCTTAAGAGCAAGGTACACTGGAGATGATAAAGTGGGTTATTTAACAGGTACCTGAATGCCTGGGCTAGGTCATCTGTTTCTCATTTGAAAAACAGAGGGGGGAAATAATATCCAATAGCCAGTCACACACATTATTCCCACGTCTTGTTGCAATTAGTAATCCTGTTAGGAGCAGAAAGACCAGGTTTGAGGATGCAGAAGAACAATTTGAAAACATTTGACATGTCTGGGAATGCCAGACCATCACATAACTTTCTATTTGTTTTCTCTAAGTCCTTGCTATTGAACCGCTTGATGTCAATAACTTAACATTATTTGGAATAAGAACCATAATCTGAGGTTCATATAGGCAGTAGAGCCAGTATTCATCATGTCTCTTTTTGGACAGTGTAGTCATGTCAAAGATATAGAGAAAAATACAACTGTCTTTGTGATACTATTTTTTACTTACCTGTGTTTTTAGTGCTAAAGATCTGGCTGTCAAAAGCAGACAACAAAAGTTTGACGGGTGTGATACTGCCACTCCTGCACCTCAGTGCTGGACTCAGATGCCTAACATGACAGCAAAGCACTTGTGATTCACCTACAGCTGTTGACTGCTGCCTGGCTGTGTAGGCACCAGGGCCACGTTTTTAAAGGCAAGCATGTACCCTTGATGCTTACAAATAGAGGACTCCCATTTTAATGGTCAGGGTGCAATTTGTTCCCTGTTGTTTAAAAATAAAGCTTCTCACGCTCAGGATGAGAAAACTCTCATGCCTCTGAGACAACATAACTTTAACTCTGTGAGTGCATTCAACTATGAATAGAAATACCCACCTGTCAGTCAGTCAAGGTAGTTTAAAATACCTGTTCTGCAAAAGCCTATGTGTCATTATAGATTTAGCAGTACGAGCAATGTTCTCTTTGTCAAACAATGAAGCAATATGACTAATTAACACTCAGTAGGGAATGTGAAATAATGATCTCCCTCTCTCTTCCTACAGCCAATTACCCCAAATATTCAGATTAGCTACCCACTATTTTTCTGAAAGAAATGTCTTGCTTTCTTTTTCTTTTTAATTTAAGGCATTATGTACCATGTAGCATCATGTTATAGGATGTTATGTCACATCCTGACAGCTTACAACTAGGGATATGCTGAATTTATTGGATAGTTAATACCTTCATGAATTAACAAGATAACCAACTTTTCAGGAAAAGGAAATCTGGGAAATATTTTCAGAAATTCCTTCTATATCTGTAGGGAGAATATACCTGATTGATTTAATCAGCTGCACTATTTCATCATGGCTTCCCATTAAGATGATGTTTAAATATATACATTTACTTATGTAGGCATTTAATTAACCTGAACGTATGATCTGATTTTACAAATACATACAATATGCATAAACATACATGATGGTCCAGCGCTGTAACTTAAAACTATGATGTTTGAAAAATCCTTGATCAATTCGATACTTCCAAAACTATAATTTGGTCAAACTTACCAACTTCATAAACAATTGGACCCCTTACCAAAGTTAATCATCTTTCTCTTATATGGTAATTGTACAGTATTTCATTAGCAACTTTCTCATTTTTTGTGGAGAAGTTTCTGCTTTGTATCCTCTCCGAGGTAAAATGAGAAACCAGAAAAGTATTTAGAGATAGCGGTTCTCAGATTGCAGCATTTAAACTTTGGGCACCTGAGTCTTATATTGAAAGCAGAACAGTGTTAACTCCAAAGGCCACGAGACTTAATCATAATTTGTGGGGGGATAGAATATAAGAAAATAAAGATAGTGTAGAAAGTATTCTTACCCCTAAGTGGTTGCAGCTGGGCCAATTATCAAAGATTAGGAACAGGCCTGACTTTAACAGGTCACAGCTGTAACCAATAAGATGATGAGTGCTATAAAAGAGTGGGGTGGCTGGTTGAGAAGGGAACTGGGGTTAGTTGGCTGCTTTGTGAAGATGAGTCAGTGCTCTGAGGAGCTGCCCATGAGAAACACCAAGAAAGTATGAAACTTTTGTGATAAGGAGGCAACAGTATGGAAGCCCTCTAATTAGATGACAACAATGATTACTACAGAGATATGTAGTATAGTTAATAGAGAAATTTAGATTTTGCAAACTAGAATCTGAGAAAAAGGAATAGACTGCTAAAACCAGAAAATATTGTAAATATCACAGCTTTCCAGAACTTCATCAGGTCTGAAGAGGTTTTTTGTGAACCAATGGCTGAACATCCTTTCCTGTAGGTAGGAGGATTATGTGCTCTGTTTTACAGAAATGAAGCTATTCTGGTTTCCCCCACTCCACCCCCAAGATGAGAGGTTGGTTGGGTGTTTTGCCTGTGAAGCTTGGAAGTACTAATTGTGGGTTATAAGTTGGATTGAAAGCAAATTGTATGAAGGAATTCAAAATGTTTTTCAGCTGTCCAGAGGTTGCTCTGACTACATGGGTGTTTCCAGCTATGTTGTCACTGCTACTGAAGGTTTTCCATTGGGCTGAAGTAAAATCATGAATGACCAGGAGAGTGAGTGATCTAGTGTGTGGCTCTGAGTGGAGTGATGAGTAAGATGAAGTTCTTTGGAACTTCTGAGGGGTAGAAAAGGTCCGAAACTTGTCCTTGTTCCATTCTTCCTTGCATTATGTATTTTTTCTACTAGTGGTTTTATGTCACTAGCATGGAAAGACTTCTGAGCCAAGAATGATGTGAATTGTCTTACTTCCAAATTGCATTCATGCTCATTTAATAAGTTGTGTATTAAAAAAGAAATTTTTATGTCCCTCTGTTATAAATTTTGTGAATTTCCTTTAAAAAGTGGCAGAAAATAAGTAATGATGTGGTACTTTCCTTTTTTAAGCAACAAGATTAAGAAGCAGGTGTCCATCTTTGCAATTCATAAAATGACTGTCATTTGGTTTGTACTGAAGATTACTTTGAATTTACTGATCACATCTAAATTTAAAATATTTTCTTCTATCTATTATGTGACTTGAGGGAAGATGAAACCTGATTCTCAAGTCCAGCTTTTTAAAGATTATATTAACAGGGTGACAAGCAAATTTTTTTTTGCCATATTATAGAAACTTAGAAGGCTGCTACACAAGCACAAAAATTTATGTTGTAAAGGTTTTGAAAATTTTTTAAGAAAATTCTTCAATTTAAAAGGGAAAATTGGAAAAGCTGTGTGATCTGAGGCATGGTTTTCTGGTGTAATATTTGCTTCTGATTAAAAACACTTAAAGTCAAAAACATTCTTATTTTTGCTACTGGTTTAAAAATACCATGCTACTGATGCTCTCTATTGTATTTAAACTTTACTGTCAGTTAGACTGTAAAATCATTCCCTGGGCCAGAGGTTTGTGTAGGTAACATAAGTGGTGCTTGACACTGATACACATGTATATATTCAGAAAAATGCTGTCTGTTTTCTCACTTGTACATATTACAACATGCAGCAAGCATAATCAGGGCTTGTCAGCCTGACGTGATAGGGTGGATTAGCAGAAGTTATCCAGCTATGGCTTGAGCATTTGTGTGCTAACTACAAAAATAGTCTCTCTATCAAGCTTTGAAAAGAACATATGTGGACATTCTTTTATTTCTACTTGTGGCTGATAAAAATAAAACTGGCTGGGACTGACAGAGGTAGTGACATCAAGGTGACATGTGAGGCTGTCAAGTGCGAAGTCAGTTTAAGACTAAAAGTACAGGACAGCTTCCATTATTTAACTGGAATGCACACTATAAGCAGGGAAAGTGTGCTGTGTCCCCAGAGTTAAAAAATTAAATCAGGGACAGGTAGCACTTTAATATTGTTTTGGATGTCAAATTTATAATTGTTTTAGAAGAAAACAGCAGAGAGTGTTGTATGCTTTAAATCTGACCCAAATCTAAGTTGTCTTTGTCTTATCGTGCCTCTAATTTACCAAAGTTGAGCATCCTAAAACTGATGGCTCTTAAAGAAGATCACTGAAAAGTCAGGTCTGTCAAATTTAGACTTCTTCACATATGCCATCCTGCTGTAGCTTTCTTACTCAGACATACTTTTGCCTATCAAAAGGTGAATCCACTAATGCCATTTGAAGTTGCACCACAAACCTTTCATGTAGAACCTAAGCTGCTGGCACTAAGGGGCTGCCACTTGCCACTGGCTTGTATTGTTGTTTTTCCACAACTTGGAGCTTTTGATGCTTATATAAAGTAACTAGTAGCAGCTTGTCCTATTTAGGGATTTTTGGGCATCATAGTACCAGAAATTGCAAAACATTGTAATATATATGTTATTACAGGCATCTAATGATTATGTTCTTTGTCTCCCCTTACTTTCTCAAAAAAATCCAAGGTTTCTTAACTGTTTCTTTGGATACTGTGTTTTACAGAAACTGTTTGCTGGCTGGCATTGTAAATGGAATACTGATTTGCTGCAGCTTCCATCCTTACTAGTGCTCCTGCTGCTCTCCTATCTTTAGAAACTTCCTTTTTAGACGTTGAAAACAGGATAAAAAACCAGAAATGTACTTAGTTTATTCATTGTATTTCTTCAGGCTGCATCATATTACGATGACTAATATAGTAAATTATATGGCATTGAGACTGAAACAAAGGTACTTAAAGGAATTGGAAATACAGTTCTACAAATAATTTTTCATTACCTTTTAAACTGAAAGTTCTATAAAAATGTTGAAGGCTCTTAATATTCAGCAGATGGCAGTTAATGCATCTTTGTTCAGAGTTGTGTGGGATTTGGCAACATGATTACAAACAGAATTCAGCAGCCTGTGTGTATGGGAAGCTGATGAACCACCTCACTGTTTCTGTGATTACTTTAAACCACTGAAAAATACTTGGAACTACACAACAGTATTTTTAAGTGACCAAGGGATGTTAATAGAGTTTTCTGCTGCACTTCTGCAAAGCTAAGAGGACCTCCATTAGTGAACAACCACAGAAATGTTTTCTAAAGTTGTTTTGGAACTTATTTTACTTAGACTCAGAAATGTAAAGGCCAAAGAGCATAAGTTTCTCAGAAACAGCATGTGAAACATTAAAAAAAATATGAATTTGTTATATGCTGATCTCCAGCTCTTTCTGAACTCATTGCCATAGTATTTTTAAAAGGATAAGCTTTTAGAACTATGACTCATTCAGGTAGAAGTTAATTACTTGTGACTTTTGTGAGCAAGTATGAACAAAGGCGAGTAGAACAGGCACAGTCTTATGCAATTTAGAAAGAACATTTCTACACTTTAGTTTGAAAAGCTGTGTTACTAAAATTGTTACTGCCATTGAAGCTTTCCAGTATGATACCACCAAGACTGCAACATTTTCCCTTGATAGCAGCCTAATCACTGCTGAATAGGAAATTATTTTTGAAACAGGTGTTTGCTGTCCTTTTCGTGTGGCTGTGCTTGCTTCTAGGGAATTACAGACTGCAGGTCAGGCCAACTATTGTTCTGCTATTCCAATTGAGAAATAGCTGCTTCTAGCAATGATAATTTTAGAAATTACCAATATGGGAAGAAAATGCATCAGTGTTCTGCAATTTATGAATACTTTTCAAATACCTGGGCCTTGTTAAGAGGACATCATTTTTTGTTGCTCTTTTTCGGAGCTGTATCAACTTTCCCAGCAGTTCTTTCGGTATCACCTTTTGTTCAGTGTTTGGTGTTCTAGAAAAGCATATCCAATTCTGCCCAGTTGTAGTGGTCTGCTAGGAATGTGCTGGAGCCCAAGCTGATGCATGTCTTAAAACTCTGTTGTGAAGTGAAAATGACAGTTTTAATTCACTGCTATGTGTGGCCAACAGACCACATACATGTGGACCTTTGGAGTTGGAAAGCATTTGAGTTAGGAGGACCAGGTGCTCCCACTGCTGGCTCTAGTTAGCACAAAGTAGAGAGGAAACCCAAGAAAATTCACTGCTGATTACAGCTATTGTTGAACTCTTGAGTCCCTGTCTCTGTTAATCCTGCTGCTGTGATTAGAGCATTTGCCCCTGTGAACATTTTTGGCTCAGCAAAGTTACCTCTGTGTTACTTTAGGGCAAACTCGCCCTGTTGGCTCACACTCCCCAAAGTCTCACTTCTCTTGGGCTCATTATAACACTCGCAGAGTCCTTTGTTTGATGGTTTTTTACTTTTTTTTTTGTGCAACAATATAAGATTTCTGACAGAGTTTGTGCTGCATGCTTGTCTCCCTGAGGAGTTTCTTTGCACTTGAAGGTCATACATTCAAATAGTGTAACTGTATTTTGTTTTAGGGAATGAATACTTTTGTTTGGATTATTAATTAATGTATGTTTCAAGACTCAATGAATTTAATGAGAAGTTTCAGGCTATGCATTTCTCACTACCTAGAGAAGTAAGGAAGTTCAGACTGTGCTCCTTTAATGGACAACATTAAAATGTGAGGTCTAGAAGTTAAGGACAGTCACTCTTGATTAAATATGCATTGGCCATTGTAGGATATAAAAGATCAGTTATGGAAAAGCTACATGTTGGATTCATTCATATGGTTTCAGCTTATGTTCAGAATTATAAAGGTTAATTCTGTGTGGCTTTAATTTTCGCTATTTCAGTGCAATCACATGCTGATGAGTACTTCTATAAAAACATTTTAAAGAAAACTGTGCATGCAGTAGAGATGATAGATGGGGACACAAAGTCTTGTGTGATTTCAAGTTTTAAGTGATTTATCTTGCTAAAGGTTGCATATTTAGTGCAGCTAACCACTTTGGTTAGATTGATACAGTTGTTGTTTTAGAGCTTGTCCAAATAGCCTTTTATGTTGCAATCAAGTAATAGATGCAAGATTGACAAGTTACAAAGAAAAGGAGCTTTCAGTCAACAAACAGACTAAAATCCATTATTGTGGTGTGTACACTGTGTCCTGGACCTGTAAACACATCTTCATTGATCCCATAGAAAGATAGAAATATCTCCTCTTGTATAGTTCAATCAAGACCCTTTTCACAGAGGCAGAGTGCAAACAATATTGAAAAAGCAGAAAAAGACTGACATTACAGTCAAACAGTAAATAATGGTTGTGCTCAGGAAGCCTATCTATAACATTTCAAACTGCTGTCAGCTCAGATGAAATGTATAACCTCTCTATTACAACCTTAAGAAAGATCAAAACACAGGTACTGTACATTCCCTTTACTGTCATACCCTTTTTACCAACTGACTAAATCAATAAGAAAAATATTTTTTTTTTCAATTTTGCATGTTTGTGGGGTATCTAACACATAAAAAATCACCGGGAAAAAGACTTTCTTGCTGAATTTTTCTCTAATTGTAGCATCTGACATAAAACATTGAAGAATTTTTAGCTCAGTTTCATGTGGTTTAGCAAAGGCAGATTTATAAGACAGATGACCAGATAAGACATATTTTCTTTTTATTGTTTTGTTTAATATATTTTATCTACATTGCACCTATATTTAAAATTATATGTATAGTCAGAATCTAATTATATAATTTAAAAAAGGCATGTTCTATTACTTTGTTTCTCTTTGGTCTTAAAAACCACAGACAATGTGGTTCCCAGTAAGTGCACCACCCTGGCAAATGACTAGTTTAGCCACCCTTCTCACTCCACATCCCCAAATCCCATTTAAATCCTTATTTGAAACCTTAAGTGGCATTGAAATCTAGCATAAGCTGTGGTGTCTCTCATCAGTGGCAGTGAATTTTATACGTATTGCACCAGGTGGTGCTCATAACTGTAAGGTTCTGCCCACGGATTAAACATGGTCTATAAAGAGATTAATTTGCTATTTAAAGTTGATATTGCTCAACTTGAACTGTAATCTAGACAGTATGAAGCTGGTCCTCACTTTCTTGAACACAGAAAAGGAGCCTTTATGTAATGAATAATTACAGCCACTGACTAAGGTCACTGGAAATCTGTCCTACAGGAAACTTGTGTAAATGCATGGAATTGTGATATCTTTTGGAAATATTCTTTTATGAATTTTATTAATTGGATTGGAGGGCAATAGTCATTGCTGGCTGACATCTCAGGAGGTACTGCAGGGGACTGTGTTTACAGTGCTCTATTAATCTACTTCTGTAGAGGGATTGCAGGCACCTTTTCTTTGCAGGATCACAGTAAAAATTTGTTCGGTAATATTTGGTAAGGAAGTAATAATAGCATTTGCTTGGGCCAAGTAGTTTAAATCCACTTGGCAGGTGTTACAGAATCACAGAGTGCTTGACTTGGAAAGGGACCTCTGGAGGTCATTTAGTCCAGCCTCCCAGCCCAAGCAGGGCCACCTAGACCTGTGGACCAGGACTATCCCCAGGTGGCTTTTGAATATCTCCAAGATCAGAGATACAATCACAATCTCCCTGGGCAACCTGTGCCAGTGATCAGCCATCCTCAGAGTAAAAACATGTTTCCTGATGTTTAGGAGGAACATCTTGTATTTCAGTTTGTGCCAATTGCTCTGGTCCCGTCACCAGTCATTATAATTTTTCATAGTCTTTTATTGCAGTGTTGCTTCCATTCTACCTAGAAACAGTGAGTAGGATGTATCTTACAGGACAACATGATTTTTATTAATTCCTTTTTATTTCACAATCTAAGTGATGCAACCGTTGGAAAGGAAATTTCAAATTAACATTGGGGTGAAATTGTGGCTGCAGTGACATTGAGGGTAATGAGACTGTTGCCAAGGCTGCAGCAGGGTTGAAAGTCTTTGAATCACCAGATCCTTCCTGCTTATCACTTACTCAACAATATCTGACTTCCTCACAAGACAGGAGATAGTGTGACCCTAAATTAAATTTTTAATATATCCAAATATTTAAAGTCCTTCCAATAAAACAAAAGGCAATAATTATTTTTTATTATTATTGTAAATAAAAGATAAAATAGATAACAGTATTTTCATTATGACAATTTGTAGGGAAAAAATCATAGCAAAATGATAGTGTATGTTACATACTGCAGCTGTTTAAAGTGAAGGAGGGTTAGAGTGAGAAATTTACCATGAAACAGCAGAAAACTGGATGAATAAATGAGTGTATGATTAAATAACATTAAGAATCTTGAGCAAAAATATGGGTGGATTCCTTTCCAGGCCTTGTATGAATTAATACATGTGGTTGTGTGGCCTGTGCCAGGGACAAGTCAGAGCAGACTGCACTTAAAGACTGTGTGTCTAATTAAGCCTGAACTTTGCACCGAAGTTTCCTGTTTCCTGTTTTTTTGTGGGTGAGTTGTAACACTCACTCTTCTATTCATTATTAACTCTGTTTATTAATTTATTCATTTTCTTCAGCACCTCTCTACTGAAGGCAGTTAAGATGGGGGGAAATTTCCATGAAGTATAATTTCTGTAGTTGCTTGCACAGTAAAGCTCTGGCTATTAAATTAAGGGAGGTAATAGATCCTGGCAACATTTAGAAAGAAAAATTTGTGGGAAAATTGAGGTTATTAATAGCTTAGAGCCTTTAAATAGACTTAGGGGGAAAAAGAAAACAAAAAAAATATTTGCAAGTTTAGGACAACACACAATGTGGCAAACACTTGCCTGCTTATTTTGTGATATTTCTGGTAGATGAAAGACTGAAATTGAAGACCTTCTACTTAATTGGTCTCCTAGGTTGCCTACATTCCATGTAGATGCAGCAGCAAAATGCATCCTTTATTTTTTATGAAACCAAGCTAATTAGCAAAGTTTTGTCCAGCTCAGATATACATGAGCACAGTTGTAGAACTTACCTAGAAAGTCGGACCCTAAGATTAATCAAAGGCATGAACCAGTAACTCCCATACCTACATGGATGTAATGGACACTCTCTTATTGATATTTAGGACTTGATGATCTTTCCCTCATTGTTTTTGTTTCTTTGTGGTTTTGCCTTTATTTCCATCAAAAGTCCTTTGAAAGTGTTGCTTTCTTCTCATAGTGCAGTAGTGTGGAGACAGAACTGTTAAAACCAGAAAAAAATATCTGTCCAAATCTCCAGCTCTAGACCCAGTTAAGAGCCATGGGGTCTAGAATTGGTATATAATTTTGAGAGTCATGCTCTCCATGCTTATTTGTTGCCTTATCCTTCCATAAAAATAAATCAGTCATGATTGAACATTGGATTAAAATGTCTAGAACAGAAGTGATGGAAATCCTAACTGGATATTTAAGATGAAAATAGCTTGATTTAGGAAGATTTGACCTCCAAAGCGTCAGATGTTAATTATGTGCCCTAAAATATTTCATGTCAAATTCTGAAATCCAAATTTTTAATCAATATCTGCTTGTTTTACCAGTCCATTATTCTTTGTTCATGGTAAACCTGCCCTGGTAGGACATGCCAGGGTTAAATATAAAGAAATTCCTGATTGAGGCCTAATGTCTCTTCAGGAGCAATGGCCTTTATGCTTTAGATAGTCTCATTAGAAACTGCTCATTTTTCAATTTCTTTACTTGGCCGTTAAAGTTAACTGTGTGCTGGAATTAATTTGGTTTTGTACCACTGATTGAATAACACAGATTTACCATTTTAGATTCTAAAGTGGAAGAGACTCTTCTTAGTTATTTTCTTTTCTTTTATTGCTAAATAAATATACCGTGTTAAAGTATCTTAATCTGTTTTCAGGTTATACTGTGTCTCTTATATCCTTTTAGGCTGTTCCTCAGAAAGAACTCTACAGGTGAACTTTCTAGAAAGGCAAGAGAGTGCCACAGGGAGTTTGTCTATCCTCAGGATGTAGAAATATATAGATGTTTGATTCTATCTCCTCTAGATAGGTGCCCAGGCCTCCAATTTCAAAAAAGTAATCAGGAATTGGTTTTCCTGTAAACACAACAAGAATGAAGGAATTGGCACTTCTTAAAGCAGTACTGCAGGGGAAACAACATGTAAAGGGAGTAGGGAATGTCCTGGTTCAGGTTCTTAACCTTGATACTATTTGCAACCAAGAACCAACAGGTTGTCAGGGAGAGATGCTTGCTGAAAGTCAGGAGAGATACTTCACTTGATATCAGTGGGATTTATACCTAGAATCTAAAGAAACTATTCTACACCCTAGCTGCACTGAATGAAGAGCAGCTTCTGAGCACTCAATATTTATGAGTCCTGCCTCTACCCCACCAAAGTAGATTCCTCAAATAAAATGCTTAATGGTCTGGCAGTGAAATATGAATAGGAAAAGTAAAGTTATCAAATAAGGTATTTGGCAACCTGTAATGAGGGCATCTGGGATTATTAGGACAATACCTTTAGACTACATTGAAAAAGAATAAAAATTAAGCTGAACAACTAGATGTATAAGATTGTAGAAATTAGTCAATGTTGCTTGAGAAACAGTTGATTTTTCAGGCACTTATAGACTTCTTTCCAATGAAACACCAAATCAGTGCAAAGCAGTGATTTGGACACTGGATTTTTTTATCAACTGGTTGTTGTCCTTGTGCTCAAGAGATATTTTTTCTAAAATAATATTGAATATTAACAATTTGAGAGTATGTGATTCCATAGAATGTGTGTGTAGTACACACCCCAGATAACTGTTAAGCATTCAGTTGATGCATTGAGCATAGCAACACTTATCTTAGGATACTTCTGAAGGGCAGCAGAGGCAGAAATGGAGGCAGCAGGCACCCCAAAGTGTAATTCCATTCAGCTGAGATCTGAACTGCCTTTTGGCAGTGCCTCTCAGTCTTCATTGACAGTATAGAGAGCTTCAGGACAAATACACATCTAAATCCACCCACCTAACTTAGGTGTTCCAGTTAAACATGGAATGTAAAGTGGCATAAACCTGAGCACAGTGAATTGTGTAAATTCTCACTGATATTTAATTCAGTCCTCTTGTAGACCAAGGTCATTATTATAATAAAATTGAATTACAGTAATTTTTCCATAGACACCCATATCAGATAGCCTCAAGCAGTACTACATAAAATAATTAAACAGATACTAACCAAAATAGCATATTCAGTTGGAAAAACAAGCAATGCAATGTATGAATATTGTTGCTGGCACCAAACTTTATTTTTTAATTAAAGGAAGAAGAAACACATACAATTTTTAACATGAATGAAGTTTTTTTGTTATTTCTGGCCTTTCAACAAATTATATTTTAAAATCAAATGATAGAGAATACCTCTAGCTCCCTTTCCCATTTTCTGTTATGATTTGTTTTTAATCAGCTAACAATAAACTTTCCTGTATCTCAGTTTTCATTCCGTTTTCTTCAGGAGCATGTTCTTTCTATATGTGACATAAGCCTATATAATGGATTTGGGATTTTAGCACTGGACTAGTGTTGTAAAATTCACAACATAGCATGTTCAGCCTCTAGGAGAGAGACACCAACTTACAATAATTGATAAACTATCTCTGCTGGGTGATCCTTGTTTGAGGTACACTCACTGCTGTGTTCTCTCAGGGCAAAGAAACTAAGTCCTTGAAAAATTGCTTGGATATCATATGACACCCAAGAACAATATGACTTCCAATAGTCACTTATGCAGTAAGAATTTTGTAGCTTGCTTTCTGTAAAGAATATCAATCATTTGTGATTGAAAAATGAATCTGTAAAGTTAACCTAGTATGTCAAATTTGATTTATTCAGAGGTAAACAACATTCCAAGAGGATTTAGTGAGCCTGTGTTTGGCAAAGGGGTATGTTCAGGTTGTGGCACTACATAGATTGAATGTCCAAACATTTAAAAACTCTTTTATCACTGGCCTGAATACAAAAACGACAGCCTTCATTTGGTGACCTTAGAATGTCCCTGCTATTTGTTATGGGCTCTCTGTATTTAGTTTAACCTTCCATCATGCTGGCGTTAAATAAATGACAAGTTGTTATTTTTCTGATTTTTAGATTAATATTGAGCCATTAAGCTATAAGCATATTGAGCAAGATCTCAAGCCAGTGTAAATCAGTGTAGCTTCATTGTTTCCAGTCGAGCTTTGCTGAATTGCTTCAGCTAAAGGGCTATGCTGTTATTTGGAACAGTGCTGTATCTTGCTTTCATACACAGCTTTTGGCTGGAATGTTTAATCTGTAAATCACAATATTGTCACTCTATTTCTTATCCTAAGCTCTGCCTGCTCATTCAAACATGTCTTTACTCTTGCTTACAGCTGTTCTCCCCTCCTCCTTTACTTCACTTCTGAATGTTTGGAAACCAAACAATAATCCAGGTAATATACTGATATTTTTGAACAGCACAATTTTGAAGTGGTAACTTCATCTCTGCTGTTTTAAATGTGGACTACGTTTAAAGAAAAATATCAAGGCCTGAGGTCAATTTCCGCCCTGTATTTACAATTGAAATTACCATAAGCATGCATGCAAATGGAGTGTCTGAATGCAAACCCAGTGAGATGGATGTCTGCCTAAAACAGACGGGTGGTAATTGCATGCAGAAATGTCACAGAGCAATTGCGTGCAGACCTGTAGCCTCCATCTCAGCTGCATTTAGCCTTTGAACTACTTCTCCTCTCTTGCAGGCCACAGTACACCCTTATGAGGTAACTTCTTGTCTTGAGAAAAACAAGCAGACATGCAGATTCTGTATTCTTTCATTGATTGTTTATGTTTGCAGCAGGCAAAGGTGGTTGCTGTTGGGAGAAAAGTAGGAAAAGAATTTACGTACAGATACCCTTTTCCAAATCTCTAGCACAATGTGTTGCTGCATTCAGTATTTTCAAGATTCTAGGTACTGTTTCCAATTCCAATCTGGTGCTGCCTCAGATCACACAGAACCCTTTATACATTGTAGGAAAGTGTATGCTTGGCCCGCTACTCCGAAATTACAAAACTCAAGTGTTTGGCCTTATGGTTCAGGGAGCTGTGGAAGTAGAATGCTTTTGTCCGATGAGTGGCAGTGCTCTGTGGTTGTGCTAGTATAAAGGCAGTTTAAAAAAAATTATGTCTTAAAATAGAATGGCCTTTAAAAGAAGAGAAAAGGAAATATGTCAATTATTGTATCAATTTCTTTTTTTTCTGCATGTGATTAACATCAAACTAGAAAAAGCAAGTTAAATTATTGTATTTCTCTTGATTTTTAATGTTTTTACAATTGTGTTACAATGTTTTTGATAAATGATACAGGTTTATGCTAATTTTAATTTTATCACAGTTATAAACCTGTCTTAATACATTAACCAAATTTTCCTCACAGAGAAACAAGTTACAAGTTTCTGGTTTATTGTATTCCCTCCTTCCTTTCCTAACTCCAGTGCAAAACACAGCTGGAGCTCCTTTTTTGACATTGTGTATGATGAATGTCTGATGTAAATCTTAATCTAATAGGAAATATTTATCCCCTACATAATCTGCATTTTTTTAATGCTAAAGCCTTTCTCAATTTAAATACAACTCTAAAATTAGATTGTTTTAAGGAAACTGATGGGCATGGCCTTAGCACAGGTACACGGCAGAACAAACACTACATACTTTTGAGTATGTTTCTGTGAACTTCAAAGAGTGCATGGAATAGATGGGTGCTTATGCATGCATGTAGAATAATAAATATAAAAATCACACATTTATGAACCTTCCTACTTCTACAGCCTTTTTTCGAGACGATCTGGTTGTGCATCTGCTCAAGCACTGTTCAATAAGGAATCTGAGACACTGTACGGTTTATGTCGTCATCCAATAATGTGACAGTTCCTGGTCTGTGGACCTGCTGGAAAGGCTCCTTTTAGAAGTTAATTCCAATTAGAAGCAGTTGCCAGACATTTCTGTGCCCCCTGCCTGGTTCTCTGTGTGACACACAAACTTACCTTTCTGTTTTTCCAGTCAATGCATGTGTTTATTTTTATTTTCATCTGGTCTAAATTCTCCACTCCTGACCTGCCTACTTTGCAGCATGGTGGACAGCACTCAATAGTCCTTCCTAACCCCCCAGGCCACTAAAATACTTGAGAGAAAGAAAAATGTTTTTTGAGGAATTTCTATTTTCCATTTCATCTTCTATTCACGTGGGTCCCTAAAATGCTTTTATTAATGCAGCAGAATGCCAGGTGCTTTTGCCGGCCATGGATGAGTCTTGTGGGTCAGTGTGCTGCCTGCCTCCAGGAGCTGGCCCCAGTTTCTTAAAAATACACCTAGTTTATACATTGGTAGAGTGTAACGTTACCATTTTTGTATTATCTGGGTAAGGAAGTACATTTTTAAAAGTCAATAAGAAATTGTTTTAAAAAAAAATTTTTTGTTCTGTGGAGTGACAAAAAATATACTTGCCATTAACATGACCTTTCTCAGGTTTGCCCGCTCACAGTTTTCTTAATTGTTTAGAAAATACTGCATCTTAGTGCGTTGTTTCTGAAAACTGTAGAATTGGTTACAGACAGGTGTTGCAAGATTGATCCCTTAAAAACACATAGCTTGTGACCTATGATACCATTGCTCTTTGTATTCCTGAGCCTTTCATATGGGAAAATAGGAACTAAAAAGTGATGTCAAAACTCTGTTTCAATGTGATCTGGTTTATGCTGCAGCATTTCTCAAACAATGGATACCATACTGATATATCCTGCCACTAAGCCCCTTCATTCATTGTCACATGTAAAATTATGCACAGAAATTCAGTTATGGTGTCATTTCCTTTATCATCTTCGGTGTAGGTGGCTTTGGTGAGCCTGTACCATTCCAGGTACAACACATGTTCCATCATCACATGTGGTGGAGAGGCCAGTTGAAATTGTGTTCCTGGGAGCTCTAAGGAGCTGACCAGCCATTTGCCTTGGAATCCTTTCTGCACAGTCAGGTAGCTCATGATAAAATACATTTGATAAAATATTTTATAATACTGATAAAATACTTTTCTGTGATGATGTCCAGTCCCATTCAGCCACTGTTTTCCAGCAAAGCAGTGATTTTCTTCTTATGAATATTAATTTCTTGCTCTTCAGTGTATAAGTTTGCATTGTGTTATGCTGACATTTTGCATGGATGGGCCCAGCATACTATGTCATCCTGACTGCTCACCGTGGCTTTCCTGATCTGTGTTACCTGCCACTTCTATCAACCTTGATAGTTCATTTACTGCCATATGGTGGATGCAAATTTTAAATAGGGTCAAGCCCAGTGTAGATTCACATACTAGACATACCCTCATTTTCTGGTAATTTTTTGCTGAAAACCACCTGTGGGACCTGTCTGCTGGTCAGTTATTAGTCCACTTAACCACATAGCTTACCCTGTCTGAAACTTTACTGTTTACTGGACAAAGCTGTTTAGTGGACAAAATTTATTTGGTTTTATATCTATATCATCGATCAATGTCTATCTATATCTCTATCTATATTTGTCAGCACTGTAGTATCTATTCTTCACATTTGTAGCAGATGTGTACATGTCTCAAGCCTGCTTTCCTTTTGAAAACAGATGTATTTGTCTCCATTTCCCAACTTTTTATCAATGTCCTCTGCTAATCATTTCAGAAAACAATTTCTGATTTTCACTGAATTTTGTACACAATATCTATTGGATAGGATACTCAATAAAATAAAAAGTGTTTTTGAGCTCCCAAGTGAAGAAGAAGGATTCTCTGAAAATTCACATCTTTAAAGACACCAGAAAGCACATCTGGGAGAGATGCTCACTTATTCACCCCATTGCTGCTTTTTTAAAGTGTAGTGTATCCTGACTGATGTTGAGGTCAGTGACAGGGCAGAGTAAGTGCTATTACTCTGAGTTTGTCTATTTCCCCTTTCTCAGGTTTGAAGTTGGATGTGCAACCTTCCACCCTTACCTGTCAATGGATAGACATTGCACATGTTGAGAAATAAGAATTGTTTTTCCGATTATTACATGCAACCATTAATTTTCACTCTCTTCATTGCAACTGTAAAGGGGGAGTAGAATGCTGACTGGTATCCAAAGGCTGTGGGTTTTATTAATCACAGAATCAGTCAATGAACAGAATCTTCCTCATCTTTCACTATTAAGTCTTCATTCACCATATCACTGTACATGTTGGAATGCAAAAAGTGCAGTAACAGTGCCAAACATTGGCAGATCAGTATGTCATATGCTCTACTAGATGGTTACACTGGATATTTCAGGTCTGAATCTCCCTTCACACTTTCTTCATCTCATATTGCAGACTGTAAACAGGACTGGAGTCTCCTTGCCTGCTTCATGTGTCTGTGCAGGATGTGGTGCTGGACAGGAAAGAGCAAAGGGCCAGTGTTGTACCCTAGGCCTGTGTTTCTAAGTCATGCCCTGGGCTGGCCCAGCATTAAGAGCCATTCATTGTCTCATATATTTGAGTGTGGTAGCTCTTCTACAATTGCATTAATGAATGGTTGCATCCCTTATTGCCCCTCCTCATGTAACTGTTTTTCATATCTAGCCCTACTCATATGATACGGAGTTCTCACAACTTGGCATGTTAGAAAGTTAAAAAGTCTACTTCTGGTTTGTGGAAAACCACAGTTGTGCAACTTCTGAAACAGCACTGTTGAGTAACTTACTGCACTGGAGTGAGGGAAAGCCTCAGGATTCAACAGGAGGTGGAACAGAAAAGAGAACTCAAAGTGGCTGCTGAGGGACAGACTGCAGAGTAACAGCAGAGATTACAGGCTCCTGAGCATGTCTAATAAAGCTCGGGTTAATACAACTCTGCTTGCTTGTCATGTTACCTAGGGCAGTAACAGAACATTTGTGGAGCCCACAGACCTGCAGGCAGACCTGGAAAAGTAGCAGCAGATGACAAGAGTGCTCACCCCACCACACTGCTCTGGGGATCCCTGCCAAATGCTAACGTGCCTATCAGGGAAGCCACGCTGTAATTTAAATGTTTGTCTCTTCAGGGATGCTTGGTAAGAGACATGATGAAGTTAACCATGTTTTTAGCTGAAATAGCTTCCATAGAGAGATTTTTGTGGGGAATATAAAGGAAAATGCACATAGCATATCATAACCATCATGGATAACCTACAGAGTATTAAATGTAAACGCCATATTTGCTGGGTGCTGATTTTCCCTCTTTTTTCCCCTTTTCTGTGTCAATTGGAACATGGACTTTAGTCTTTGGTTTAACTTTAAGAGGAATTTTTTATATTCTTTGGAAACTATGTACATGATGACTTTCAAAGCACAGTGCTTGCAGCACTGACATGCTCATTGGCTTCAATAGCACCACAGCTCCAGTTTTATTTAGCTTGTGGTATTTGTCAGGGCTTGGAGTTTTTTTTCAGAATATGTAAAATCAATCAAAAGTGTGATTGATCAAAGTAAAAATATTGTGCCGAGCTTTGTGTGTGTAAAATAGATGTGGACTGACATCATCTTTTTCCACACATAGAGCTCATCATCACTCTATAGAATATTTACAATACACTCCTTGATCAATATTGTAACAATTACAGAAAATGCATTGTAAATACAGTAGGGAAAGAGGCAACCAGAACATAAATGGAATGACTTTGTTTACTTGAATAGTCCCTGAGCAAATTGTAGTCAACGAGAAAAAAAAAATCCATAATTTCAAACCATTTTGCACAATTGATGGGCCCAGGAGAGGAACAGATTAAGGAACAGAAAGATTCCCTACCTTGGCAGTAGAGAAGACTCACTTGTTTTCCCTTTGCTTACTGTCATCAGCTTGGAGCTGCAGACTGCATTATTTAATTCTTGTATATATTTGGTAAATTACTTTGAAATGTCGTGATGTTTCAAAGCACTGTACGAACTGGATTTTGTGTTGCACAAGACAGTTTCTTATTATTGTGGCTACCAAGTTTCTGTGTGGCAGGACCTGATGTTCAGTACTTATAAAAAATTATATTCTTACACTGACCCTCAGTCTCTTGGGTGTGTGGTATAAGGTGGGTGGTACATTCCTGGTGCATTCCACAGGCTCTTGTGAATGGGAATTAGTGTCTGGGGCATCCTGATTTTTCTAGCAATAGGAATTTTTAAAATAAATATGCTATAATTTTCTTTCTTTTACTAACAGTTTCTTCTAAACCAGATCTATATATTTTATCAACCCAGGCATTATTTTTTTAACACAAAAATAGGTTTTCTTTCAGATATAATATATTCTTCAGCAATTTTTATTTCCAAATCTATAGGAACACATCTAACCATGCCATAATAGAAAAAGGAAAGGTTTACTTGTATAATAGAAAATTACTTTTGAACTTTCTAGATTGTGTTGCCGTTAGAATGTATATACAAAATCATCAAGTTTTTTGGTGAGAATGATCTGAATACAGAATGCACCTGAAGATGCAACCAAAATCTAAAACAAATATGAAACTGTTAAATTCACATGTGCTAGGGTTTCCTATTTGCAAGTTTTGACAAATAATAAAAAATACGAAGCACTTCATTGCTTAAAAATTTGCATTATTTTTCTTGCTTGTAAGCAGTGCAAAATAAGCATAGAATAAATGTGTGTTGTGTGTCTTAGTATACAGTAGAAAAGACCACTTAATACACATTCAGGGGCTATTGTGGTGAACACATATAAAGGAGACACAAATGGGAGAGAATGTTATGAATAACTGCATTTATATGGGGAAAATGCAGGTATGAACCTGCACTCTGCTTTTCACTGTTCATAACTTGCCTGTCTAATGTCCAAAATATTTGAGTCATCAAAAGGAGATACAGAAGAAAAAAGTAACTTGAATGACCAGTTGCATTGAAGAATACACTAAAAGAGTCAAAATTAACATATTGCAAATAATATGCAACCAGATATTAATTTAAAATAGCTAATGATGAGAAAGTGGGTAGCATAAAAGAGCTGCTTCTTCAGGGCTAATAAGAAGGTCTGTGTTGCACTGATTATATGCAGTGAATAGTCCAAGCCAAGTCTCATTTTTACATCCCTTGAATGCTCTCTGGCCCAGACAATTCTGTCAGGTAGCCATGCCATGTGATTTGTGGCAATGCTGCATCATCAGAGTATTTCTGTAGCAATAGCAGACAAAGGCAGCATCCTTACTAGCCACATAGGACTTCTCCTCTGGACAAGCTTGGTGACTTCAATGCTAACACCTCAACCTTGAAAAACAAACACAAAAGGTCTCAATTTTTCCTGTTGTTGGGCAATCCATGGTGGTTTGCGTCATGCCTGAAGCACTGCATTTAGCTGAGAGAGAGCACCTAAATTAGATGTCCAAAGTCTAATGAATCTAGGAAAAAATCCCCATATAATTTTAAAATTTTGGAAGACATTTTTGCACCTGGCAGGCTTTTTAAAAATAAAGTTACACAAGTCAGATGCACTGGCCTCAGAGAGGATACACAAGTTTATAGCAGCTGAGAATCTGGACCTTTGTATGACAAAAATGGAATTAGATGAAGTTCATTATTCTAAATGTCACTTTTATAATAAAAAAAGAACTTGACAGTGACTGCATGACAAAACCTGCTATGAAAGGGTAATGAGGGGTAAAAGACAAAGGAAGTCTAAATAAGTCCTTTTACCACAAAACCAGAGAATAATAAGCAGAAATTGTAATGGATGTAGAGGAGAAAGAGAAATCTATATTGAGCACTTTTTCTGCCTGGAAAAGACTTATTTAATTTAACAGGGATTAAACCCAATAGGTTTCTATACAGTCTGTGGAGGATTCCTTAAAATTATTGTAGAGGAAAAATATCGCTTTAACACAGAGCACCTAAATTGACAATGGTCACTCATCAGTGCAGTAGTTTTGCTTTCCCTGCATGTGGCTTCTCTGACTTTTAAAAGTATAATCACAGAGGTGGTCAGAGAATTTATTTCAAGATAAATAATTTCAAAATTGATTTGAAGATAGGCTTCTTCAGCTAATTTTAATCTCACTGGAGTGGCTGACATTAGCTAAGAAGCGATAACTACAGTTTTTTTCAAAGGGTTGCCACTTAAATATGTTGTGGTTTTGGTAGGCCAGAATGTTCCCCATTACTTTAGGTGATTGTGAATTTTTTTCCTTTTAATGAAGAATGTCCTGCTAGCTGTTATCCTCCACCCCTGCCAGTTGCATTATTGCTTATTGTTACGCTGTCTCACATCACCTATAGGAGCCTGTGAATAGTGACTGAATAAAATACTTGCAATGATATTTAACATTAGAGTTTCTCTCACTATTCCATTACATAAAAATATTATTAATGAAATCTAAAATAAGATTCCACACCATTGTGGCAAACAGAGAAAATTGCCATTTTAAATTCCTCAGTAAAAGTGAAGAATGTTTGTATATGGTTATTTATTAAAATATGCCCCAAACAAGACCTTAACAATGCTTGTACATTGTTAAGAGAAAGTGGGTAAACTTAAGTGAGGGGAATATTATTTTCTGTAATTTGTATTAATTAGTTCCATATCTTTTCCATCATCCTGTGTGAAAGTCAGCTTAGGTTAGCAGACTACTAAGCACCAATGTGCAAAAAGGGCAACATTATTTGAAAAATAGTAACTCTCATGATGAGTTTATTTTAAGCCAGATGCTTAAAATCATGGGCAATACATTGTTTGTTGTGATGCCTATGGCATGGTTTGCATATAATGTAGATCGAAAAGCCTACCATATAGTTCTGATGAGACCAACCTACAAATCAGTTTCCCAGAAATGAGAATTAATAGAACAAGCAATAACATCCTAATTTCTACATGACAGCTAGAGTAACACTTAAAAACATTCTGCATTACAGATAAATACACCGCTCATTTTCACAAATGGAGTCTGTTTCAATTCTCAGCTGTTGGATGATGATTTGACTTGGAGCAAAGGCAGCATAATTGGGTAACAGCTGAAATGTGCTTCATTGTAAAGGGTTGAAAGATCCATTGCTGGATTTTCAGGAGTGTGAATTACAATTCCAATAATATCAGAAGCAACTAATTCTATTCTTTAGAAGTAAGAACATAAAAGAAGTTTCAGGTTTTCTTATTTCAAGCTTTAATTGAGGCCTAGGTTGTAACTCATTTTCATCCCTGAATGGGTGGTAAAAACATACACAGTAGGTAATTCACACTACCTCAAAAACTGTTAGTGCCACAAGAAGACTAATCAGGGTAAGCTTCCAGTAGCAAATTATCAGCTACAAATTAAAACCTTGCCGCCTGTCTGCTAAAAGCAACCTTTCCCCCCCACCCCAACATATTTGTCTGATTAGTAACTGTTGGATTACTACAGGATATGAAGAATAGGGGGTGATCTGAGAAAACCTTCAAAACATTATGTTTCATAAGTGAACAGGGAACAGTTTTAAGCTCTTATTTTTGTTTTACTGACTCATTTATGGCATTTTGAAAATCTACTTTTTTTTCCATGACACACTTGAAAATAAGTCGAGGAAGCAAAATTGATATATAATTTTATTTCATTTGTAATGCATCATTGTAGGCTAAAGTTAAGGGAAATGTGCATGCATTTGGCAAAACAGCCATACTGCTGTGGATATTTATTTAGGAAGTGACCTATCCCATCCTCCACATGAGTCCTTTGCC
Source organism: Agelaius phoeniceus (assembly GCF_051311805.1). NCBI lineage: Eukaryota > Metazoa > Chordata > Aves > Passeriformes > Icteridae > Agelaius > Agelaius phoeniceus. Next base: position 33,405,398 of record NC_135270.1, on the reverse strand, counting down.
CTTTCCAGAGACACATTAAATCAAAAGAGTACTGTCTATCATTAGGAGCACTGAATTCCCAAAAATTTTCAGGCAGATATCATGCCTAGAAGAGTTTCATTCCCTTTGAGCAAATAATTGGATTAATTTAGTGCCTGAATCTACATTTCTAGTTTTCTGTTGTGCTTGTCATAGCAATCTGGTCTTAAATTAGATTTGAAGTCAAAAGTAAATATAATTCCTCACTCCCACCAATAAGGGGATGAAACAGAAGAGCAAGAAGTGATCAAGTTATGATACGGTCTCGTGTAATATGAAATAGTCTCATTTTGACATTATACCTCTGAATATCTTTCCTGAAAGCATCTAAATAAAAAAGGGATGGGGGACATGATTATTTAAATGTTCCTTTTGGGAATAGTCTCACTGTTCTCTTTCCTAGCCCACGAGTTATTTAAAAGTGCTAGAAATATTTGCACTATGCACTGAGAGAGCAGCTTTTCTGACATTGAGGGTGGGAGGTTTTACAAATCACAGGAGACTTGCTCTCTGCCTTTATCTCTCCACACAGAGCCAATTTACAGTGATGTGGGGATTTTTTGGCATGGACATTTAAGTTAAAGGCACAGTGATCCCTGGAAAAAGGATTTTCTGCACTCTATGCAAGCCCCTTATTTGTGGGTTGCCATATACCTGGTGTGAGCAAACAACTTACAGCCAGAAAATGTCATGAATATCCTTCCCAAATGCCCATTTTATGCTCTGGATTCTGTTTCATAGACTTGAATTACACAAAGTGCTTAAGCTTACATATAACTCCAAAAGGTCTGCTCACTCTTTAGCTTTAACATGATGTTGTGTGCTGTGCCTTTCTATCATTAGTCATTGTGATCCTTTTGGACTCCAGTGATAAAAGTAGCACAGCTCATGGTTCGGGTGAATTCTTGCCAGTGGGGCAGCAATGTAAGTAGACAGAGAATCATTTCTAGGGAACATGTTTTTCATCTGAAGTTAGGTCATGTGCTAATATTGTAACATTCACCCTTTGTCCAAAACCTATTCAGAAAAAAAATGATGATTATTTCTATATTAGTCATGCATGGATGCTTTTTAAAACGTATTTTATATTTTCAAATGCTTCATGTTGCCCCGATGGGGAAAAAAAATAAAGCCAAGAATCCAGGATAAGACATATTGTTCTGCTGGTTCCTCTTTGTCTGGGAACGGGTAGCACTGTGCAATTTCATGACAGTGAAGTATACAGTGTATTTAATCAAGTCAAAGAGTACCTGAGCCAAATTAAATGAATCTGTTATGCTTCTATACTTCCAGATGTTTCTCTTAATTATGCTTCCTAAGTGTTAGGACTTTTCATCAAACTAGTCATCATCTTGCATCAGAGCCTGGGTGAGTCCTAGACAGCCAAAACAAAACACAATACTTTTATTTTTGAGGTTCCTGACTATTCCTCATATGTGTTAAGGTATACATGAATGCTTATTAAATCTACTAAGATAACTGTTTGATGTGTTACTCAATAGATGAAACATAAAACTGTTCTTGAAAAAATCAGCAAAATTGCTTGGAGGAACAACAAATTCATACATCAGCCCATTCTTTATGTTCTAAAGTGCAATTTACAGGACTGAACTAAAGCAAATGTCATACCTTTAATTTCATAAAAAAGTTATGTACAAGTCTATTATTCAAAATAATCACATAACTGGGAAATTCACTGAACAGCTACCTTTCTGCTCAGCAGGGTGCCATTTTATAGACTTTAAAATTCACTAAGTTCAAGCAGCTTTCGTTCTCAATAATACATGTGCTAAATATGTCACATTAAAAGTGCTTTTGGCATGTAAATGATCCGTTTTCACATAGAAATGCTTTTAAAAGAATCTGAGCTCACTTTTTTGGAAATTATAAGTGCATTGAATTTCATTGTCCTACAGAACCATGTAGAGTTGATCGAAGTGAACTACAATGACAAACCAACCCTTGTCAGCCCTTATATTTATGTATCATTTGAGCTGTCAGAAGTATATTTAGTTGCACTTTCTTATACATATTTTCTACTCAGTTCAAAAAAATAAAAAAAAAAAACTTGGTGTAAGGAGGGGCCTGTGGGTTTCTTTTCTAGGCCTAAGTGCTCACAAGCTCTTCTGTGTATAAAAAGTTAACATTTCACTGGAAGACTTGCAACACGTTAAACTGATTACCTAAGAGAGTTAATTTTTTTCTTAGAACTCAGCAGTACTTCTACTACTGCTTTAATGTTGAAAGATAAGGCAAATGTTTTACAGGTGATTTAGGATGCTTATCCTCCAAAGAGCGAATTCGGAATTCTTATGCATAATATGAATAAAACTGAAAGCATAATCTCTGTCTCTCACTGCTTCATTATACTGCTGCATACTGAACAAATACTCCATACTCTATATACTGCAGAGTGAGCTTCTTTCATGATGAGTTGATTGTAGATATTCCCCTTCTCTGTGCCTCCATGTAAGGGACCATGATAATGTCAGGCACATCCACCTTTTAAAAATCTTTTGTTCTTTCTTACTAGAATAAGTAAGGCAACTTGAATGCTGTTTGGAAGTCATTAAGGTATTATTCTGGTTCCTTATAATACCATACATGGCTCCAGGGTTCTCACAGATAGGTGTTTAAGAAAACAAACTGTCAGAATGTTCACTTCTTATTTTAAATATAGAAGCCAGAATTTGTGAGATGACTCAAAATAAAAAAATTAAACTAGAAAGACTTGGTTTCAGAGAAAGAGAAGAAAAATAGGAAAGAAACATGTGTATCCATAGCTGCAACTCTAAAATTAAAGACTGTACCTCTGAGCTGGGTGTAGGATTCCATTTAACTTGCTTTTAAAAAGTGAGATGTACCTTGATCATATATTAACATATATAGGTGAACATTTTTCCATTACCGTTGCCTGTAATTCACAATGCAAATAGACTAAAAATGGGGGAAAGTGATATGGCATAAAGGCAAAGGCTAAGTATCTGTGTTTGGTGCATTTTTAATTAACATTTAAAATTAATTCTTGTTTGTGTTGATAATATTATATCAATCTTTTCACCGTTTCAATTTTTGAGAGACACAGGAACTGAAATATTTTTCTGTCTTCTGAGCCAATACAAGATGAAGAGGCATTTAGACTTACATTTCTCCTCTTTCTTGGACACATTCCTTGTATATTATGTTTTATCTAAAATTCATCTGAACTGGGAATATTCGTTGATCCTTTGAACATGGAATAACTGACAGAAAGACCTTCAAAAGCATTCAAGCAAAATATTCCAGCCCAGTAATGGCTGCCTATCAACTGGTTATAAGCAGCCATCTGCTCCAGATAGTGCCTCTGGAGAAGCAATTGGCCAAGGCATCCTGAAAGTTGTCTATTTGACTGTGGTGATGTGTTTGCTAGATGTCAGTAGACATTTTAAGCCTTCAGGGCTCTCAGATTATCTATTGTAATTTTTTTTACCAAGCATCAGATTGCTAGATTTCTACTGCTTTTGTAATACCCATTTAATAATGAGGAAAACCATTGTATTGAAGTGTCAAATATTTGTTTTACCATCTTTCAGCTTTGTGTAATTATTTCAACAGTCATGACCTTGTCTTATAGGTACTAAGCCACAATAAGACATGTAAAGGACAATAACCTACTTAATCCTGGTTTTCCATCAAAGATTGCCTAATCAATGCTTAGGATCTGAGTCTGGACTGATGGTGTCCACATACTCCTACTTCTTAAAAATAGATAAACTTCTACTGAAAGAAATGCTTTTATAATGTCCATTCCAGAAATGAGATGTGACGAATGACCTCAGATTATGTCTAAACATGTTCATAACACAAATACCCTCTAAAAAAATCCTGAAATATGAAGTAATTTCTTTAAAAATGTTGCTTTTATATGTGAAGTATTTCTAAATTCTCGTTCTCAACAGCTACAACTCCGTATGGGATGTTCCTTATATCCCTATGGAAGTGTCATTCGGAATAAATAATAGGAGACTACAGACATTGCATTTACTTCCTAGAAATCAATGTAAAAGCTGATAGTCTTAAGTAAAGTACTATATATTTTTGTCTATTTTTTAATTCTTTGGCATAATACTTTATCATAAATCCTGTTTCTTTTTTTTTTTTTTTATTTCATGAAGGTAAGTAGTTTATAAAAAGATAGATTTTTCATTTTAAATAAATTCCATAGAACTTTTTTATAAGGATTTGTTAATCCAACTCAAACTTGGCGCCAGGAAAAAGTGCTTTCATATATTTCTGGCTTCATACAAATTCTAACTTTGTGTCTGGCATTCAAAGCCATTTACAGAGATTTTTGAATTACTGACATTTTTAGGCCTTTAGATGTTGTGGATGCAACACTGAAAGTACTGATTTACTTTTTAACTTTCTGCAGTATATTTTAATAAAAAAGAAAGAGAATAACATTGCTTAACTTTGAACATAAAAGAAATCTCGGTCTCATTAAGTCAACAGTAATGCTCTCCTTAACTTCAAAGGAGACCATGATTTCATCCAACATATCTAACAGTTCCATAAAACACACAATGAAAATCACTTTACAATATTGGCAGTCAGAGTAGGCATTTTGCATGCATCTCAGTGAAGAAAAGGTACAAGCGTTCTCACTTATTTACTAATGCATGACAGCTAAAAATTAAAAGAGCAGAGGAATTTTTTGAGAGACATTGTTTAGAACTCTGGGAATATTAAGTGTGTACTGCATCCATGTCAAATGAGACTTAAAATCTACACTGTGAAATCACAGTTATGTTATTCTGAGTACTCCCTCATTTGCTGGCTATGAAATATGTTATATGATTTCTCTTCATGAGGGCACAATGTTCAGGGTGTGTGGGTCAAAAGCACACACCAGCACAAGCACCCCCATGGGCTCAAAGCAGAGAACACTCCAGTACAGTTTCCATAAGTGTGCAGTAAATTCGGTCACCTAAGACTTGAGTGTTAATGCATATTCTGTTAGTCATTTTTTTATGCTAGTGATGAAGCAAGTCTAAAGGCATACCTTGAAAAAAAAACTGCAGGAAAAGAGAAAAGATTGGACAGATGCATTATAGTGAATTTTAATATGGCTATGTGTAATTACTTTAGTGTATATTTTAGCTTACTTAAACTTGAAGTGGGACAAAGGACTCAAGAGGAATAATTTCAAGGCTGCAGGGGAAAATGTGTAGAAATTTTTTAATATTATGTAGAAACAAAGAAGAAAACTCACCCAAAAGCTAATGTTTTCTGTCACTGACTCTGATCACATTAATTGTCAAGAGTAGCTTTCTAATAATGAAGGCATAGTTTGATAATTTGAGAGAATGACTTGAATACATAGAGTTGCTGACTTTCTGGAACAACATTTTATGACTGCTCATATGTCTCAAGGTCTTAATTGCAGATAAACACTTTTCATTTCATAAGAAAGGGTTTCCAAACCTCTGGTGAATTATAGTAGTCTTTATCTGGCAATATTTTCCACTCTGAAAACTGTTGTATGTTGATTTCAGCTGAGTCCTTATACTGATAATATTTCCCAACCTTCCCTATGCAAAAGAGATGTAACCCTTCCGCATTCCTACCTTAACACCAGAGGAGTCATCAGCTTACGCAAGGCTGAAAAACTTCTATATCCTCTCTGCAAAGAGCATGACTGCTAACAGGTTGGTAAGAGTGGTGTGGATGATGATATATCATCCTCCTGAATCTTACAAAAACTAAAAAGAAACATTGCAAATTCTGATGGACAATTTTGTGTCTGGGTCTTTGGCAGCCAGTGTCAACAAGCATTTGCATTACTGCATTCTCCCCAGGTGTGTTAGCCCATGCTGGTTCTGTCTCTGCAGTTCCTCACTTGTGTGTAGCCTATATGCCCATCTTCAATCTCCTTATCTATATCTAACTCATTTTTGCTGGGGAGGAATTTTCAGGAATTCTCTTTCTCAGCTGTTAGTTATCACAGTTGGTCTGAGCCATGCTCTCTGCTTACATGAGCACCTCTAAAGATTTTTCAGCTGAAGCCAAGCAGGTTGTTTAAACCATTGCTGCATCATCACGAACTGTGGCTTAAGCTACCATGTCTCTGTCTTCACATTGGAAACAACAAATGCTGAGATTCAATCATAGTGTCAGAGATGGTGAAATTCAAGAGCAGAGTCCACATTCTTCCCTTAGTTGAGTTACTTACCTCTGGCTCAGATCAGTCTCCACTATGCATTAGTATTTGATATTCAAGTGATTCCCAGGGGCACTTCTAGGACAGATTGAGCATCACTGCAATTAAGCACTTTTAAAGCCTTTTGAAATTTTACAATAAGAATATAATAAAAAAGATGATGAGATATATATAAAAAATTATAAGCCAACAAGTCTCCAAAATAGAGCACCAAGGCCACCACTATACATGGGCGCATAATTAATGGTGCATTCCATTTTTCATTGAAGAAGAGGATGAAAGAAAAACTTATTTTTAAAATAACAGAACTTACCTTTTGAGGATAAGGTGGATTTTCTGATCTTTACAATATGCATAAAACAATACTGCAGAAAATTGGTTCTTCAGTAAATTGTGCTATTGTTTGTGAAGAGTCTTGTATGTGCCTGTGTCATAGAGAAATCCTTTGTAATTCTTGAAGTGACTGTAATAACCCTGTTTATTCTGGGGTTTGGAGAGTTTAGAACTGCTGTGCGGAAAGCCTGCAGCATTCTGTGAAATCACTGTTTGGCACAGCAGCTATTCACTTGGACCACAGCTTCCTCCAGGTTCTCATTTCAAGCACTTGGCCATGGGAATACTAATCTCTGACTGGCATCCAAGAGCACTACTGCAATACAACAACTGCTAGTTAGGCAGGGTCTGGTTGTATATTCACAAGCGTCAATGGCTTCATTTTGGATGACAGTCATGCTTCCCATTCCCTCATGCTGATATTGCTCCTCTCCTAGATACAGTTTCTGTCTCCACTGTGAAAGATCATCTGCTCAAAACCCAGTCAAACTACTGCAGCTGGAGTACAAGAGCAGTACTCATGCTTTGGGATACTTTAACATACTCTGATTTGTTGAGCAATTATGGATGCTTAGTGGGCAGTTGATGGTTATAGAAAGTGTGCAGTCATCTCTGAGGGGAAATCATATAGTCATCAGTGAGATCTGCCAACTGAGGGGCAGGAATATCTACACACACACCACAATAAATAATTTCCTCTCCTGAATTAGGACATGACTTTAGATTAGAACCACCTCACCCATGAGAACTCAGACCATTAGTTTCAGGTATAATAGTACCTGACTATATGTCCCACATTACTTGCACTTGAGGAGTATCATAACATACTTCAGAAATAACAGAATTTGTCAAGTTTGCTGCTCTCACTGAGCTGAATAATTCCCATAGTCAAGAAATTCAGGCTGTATTGTCTTTCTGTCTGAAAAACTTTAATAGAAATTTTTTATTAGAAAGCAAAAGTTGCACTCCATTTCAGCATTGTCAAATTTTAGTAATATTAAAACTAATCCATATATATAACATAAGGAAATAATGAGTTACCTAATGGGAGCTCAAACACACACTTTAAATGAAGAAGTAGTTTTGCATTTTAAGATTTGTCATTTTGCTGTTTCAAGGTTTGAAAATATGTTTTGAATATATTTTGAGCAAGAGTGTGAAAAATAAGAGATTACCTAATGTTTTTGTTTACTATGCAACTCCTTCCATACACACACCTTCAATTATTAAGAGCACTAAACATTTTCTGGTGCTCCTGTTTTTCAGTACAGGCTTTGCCTGCTTTCTATTTGCTGCTTACAACATAATGACATCTGCTGGAAGAGGTCACTGCTAAAAAGGTGTTACCAACTGAGAGAGAAGTTGAAATCCAATCTGGATAAACGTATGTTTGAATCTTTACCAGTTATCACCTAAACATGTATTTACAGCTGATAGATAAGTAGGTGAAAACAATATAAAATAGTACTACCTAAAATGTACTCAAAAATTGATATTTAAAATTGTAAGGAAAAGAAAAAAAAAGAAGAAAAAGGTAAGCCAGTGCTGAACTTAAAGGGATAGGGATGCATTCCAAAATACAATTATATTGATTTGACTCATTTGGGAAGAGAGCTGATCAGTAAAAGCTGGGTTTTTTATGTGAAACATCTTGGGTTCAACACAGTACTACTTAAGCCAAGAAAGGACTTCTGAGGACCTTGTCTGCTTTCTGGGAATTCCTCTCATGTCTGGAGCAGGCAGTTTCTACATTACCTAGCAATTTGGAGCAAAACTTGTTAATCAGCTGTTTGTTATTTTTAGTGCTGCAGCCCTTCCCGTCTCAGTTACACATCTTTCAATGAATTTACATCAGATAACATTTAGCTGGTTACCTGACCAAATGTGCTTGGTTCACAAACATTTGAGACTCTCTGGAAAGGAAAACCACTGCATTCACCAGGGGGAGCCTGTGGTGATGCAGCCCACATCCCTGATGTGAACGTTGTCTGGGTTGCCATTGGAGTGACTGTAAAATACCAGTAACTTGCAGGTATATAGGAAATTGAATAATTAATCTTAGGCTCAGAAAAAAATTAAATATCATGCAAATTTGAAGTCTTGCTTCTCATGTCTCATTTGTTTGTGTTTTCCGGGTACCTATGACATAGATTCTTGACTTGCACAAAAAAATGTATTTTGCTGTCATTTCTTTTCTTCTTTTCCAATCTCATTTTTGTCTATAATTTCACCATTAATGTAGAAGAATTGTCCTTTAACATTTAAGTGTTATAGAGGTGTTATTTCCATGCCTAAAATCTTTAGGAGACTAAAATAAAGAGTAATGAGTAAAGATGTAGGCTGCCTTTTAGGTACCCATCTCAAGTCAGAAAATACAGTTCACCCTTTATAACTAGTATACTACCATATCAGTTCTTCATATGGTTTATTCTCTCTGCCTTTGAAAAAACAGTATATTCCCTGTTTCTTTCTCCCTGTCAATCTACACCAGTGATCTATTCAACTGACAAGTGCTGATGTAGGTCTCTAAAAGCTTCAGTCTCCATATTGAGGTATGCCATGTTCTTTATTCAAGCCATGTCTAAGCAGTGAACTTCTCTTTTGGTGATCAGGCAGCCTGTAGGAGACACCAACAAATCACTTCCTTTTGTTGCCTCAATCTCTAATTCTTATCCACAGGCTTTTGACTTGCTCATGTCTGCTCTTCAAGGAGGGCTCTCCACACTCAATCCACCTCTTGATGTAGAAGGAGGTCAATCCCTCTGCCTCTCCTTCCTGCCCATCTCTTCTGAACAGCCTGTAACCATCAATAGCCCCACTCCTGTCATGGGATTCATCCCACCAAGTTTCAGTAATGGCAAGAAGAGCACAGCTTTCTGGTAACATCTTGGCTTCCAGCTCCTCCTTTGCTGCCCATGCTGTGTGCATTGGTTTAAAGGCTGGGTTGTAGACCAAATTGCTGTCCTAAAGGAACACACCTTAATTCCTTTGAGATAATCTTCTGGTGTTTCCCTGTTGGCTTTTATTTCCTTAGGAGCCCTTGGCTTGTCCCCATAAGACTGTGAATGTGTTCCAGAGTGTTTAGCACAATTCAGAGTCAGCAAATGGAAGATGCACTTCAGGTGGATTATTGATTTTACCCCCAAACTTGACATGCTGCCCTTGGTTCACCTCTGATGAGCTTGATTTTATCCCCTTCCCACTTCAAACTTAGATTAAAACCCTCTCAATCTGCACTGGTAACTCACAGGCTAAAATAGTCTTACCCCTTTTTGACAGGTGAACTCCATCTTGCTCCAGCATTCCTGGTACTATACAAACTATAGTGGTACTATGCCCACTGAGAGCAAATGACCTTTCCAAGGCTACTTTAACTCCTCTGACTTTGTGTTGCCAACATTAAGATAATTTCATGTTAAAGGTTTGAAAAATTCAGGAATATACAAGCAGGATGGATCCACACTTGAAAAAAAAGAAAGAGCGAATTTAATAGCAGAGCTGCAGATAAAACTTTAGAGGTCAAAAATACACAGAAGAACAATAAACACCACAGTGATACAGGAAACAGTATAATGAACAGAATAAACATTGTACTAGCAGTTGAAGAGTAGTAAACACTGCTGAGATATTAATCAAGAGGGAATGTAGTTTATAGCTGGATTTGCCTTGAGACAGTGTAAGTTATAAACCCATTTGTATAATATATTTCTGTTTCTAATATTTTCACAGCCACCAAAATGAATATTTAATAAAATAATTAAAGACTTACCCTTTTTGATGTGATAAGAAACTAAGAAACAAAGTCCCATCACTAATAGTTCATCTTTGTGGGAATACTTATCATTATTTTGACACAAAGCCTGAATTATTATTGAAAGCAAATAGAGAAACAAGGTCTCAAAGCTCTTGGATTTTTCTTTTATTGCTGTCATTGTCACTGCATACTCTGTGGCAATGTAACAGTGGATAAATTAAGGCTCACAGAATCAGATAATCTCTAATGTTCCTTATGACATCTTTTTCCTTATGAAACTATGTAAGGGATACATTTAATTTCCCGTAGTTCTTATGCATAGACTTCAGATTCTTTGATGCCCTAGACTTGGAGGGATTTAACTGGCTAAAAAACTAGATGCTTTGATTCTGTACTTCCTTTTCTATTCCTTATCAGTCATTTACAGGAGCTTTTCCCCCAAGGACTTGTTTTTACTTAGGGAGAAATGTACACCCTAAGAAAAAAAAAAAAAAAAAAAGAAAACCAAGGAAAAAAAACAAAACCTGATACCAAACAGCAAACCAGAACTTTTTCCCCTCTAACAGAATTCAGGGACAGGAAGTCTCTGAAACAATGCTTAAATGATACTGACCCTCAGCAGCACACACACAGCTGGCTGTATTTAAAGAGCTGCAGGAAATGAATCAGCATCTAACTAAAGCTAGGCATTTCCAAAGGCCAGAGAATGGAAAGTCTTTCCATAGTGGAAGTTATCACTATGAAGGTCAGGTATCAGAGCATTCTGTAAACTGGCCTTCATCCTTTTACTTGAGGAACCACCTAAATTATTTTTAAGCCACCTACAGATGCCACAAAGTCCTTTGTGAACAAATGGTCTAAATATATTGCAGAAATGAAGCCAGGTTGAAGGAGTTGCTGGTGTGAGATGAAAGTTATGTAGATTTTACATACCAAATGAAGAAGGAAGCAACAGAAATTTAACACCACTTAGAGCCAAAAAAATACTGTTTAAACAAGCAATCCAGATTCTGCATATGTACTTCATAAATGACACAGATGGGCACAACCTCCAGTCTAGAGGTTTAGCCTACAAAACACAGGACATAACTTTCATTGGACCTTATCCTCCCTTTCCTAACTAGGCAGTAAAGATGCCAAAAAAGATAATTCCATGTTTGTGATTTTTGTTCACAGCTCCTTAAAAACCTCTAAAGTTAGAGGAAGAAATTGCCAGTGTTTGAGACAAGAAGGAGTCTTTTCTCTTTTTAATTTTGGAGGAAGTCACCTTAAATTCATGGTTGTTTGTTATAAAAATAAACATGCCAGTACACATTTGGAATTCCATATGACTATTTTATTCCCAATAAGACAGTATGTTCAATGAAGTACAATACTTGACAGTCATTAGCAAGCAGAGAAGTCCATTTTTCTTTACCAGTAATATCCTTTCACCTCATTATAAAACAAAAGTTGTCATACCAAAATTGAAGACTTGTCAACCGAGGGGGGAAAATCATTTTTAATTACTGTGTGGATAAAGCTTCAGGATGATAAGAAATGAGAAAGTGTGATAATTGAAAGAATTATAGGCAATTCTTAAATTAAATCTTGTATTTTTAGTTTTTAGTTTTCTGCGTGTTTCTATATAAAGAACAATCAAAAAATGCATTGGTTAGTGGATGCACGGGATAGATTCTTCTGGTGTATTACCATGTGTGTTCCAGCCCTAAAACAAGCCCTGTATTAAGTACTCTTAGACTCTGGACTTGAGCAAAGATTTAAGGATCAGTGAGTAGCAAAAGTCCTTAAAAAGAAAAGAGGTACTCAATTTTGATTAAAAATAAAACTAATAATAATAAACAACTATTTCCTTTTAATACAATGTTTGAATATTGGACCTGTAGTCGCTATGCTTAGACAGGTCCTTAGATGACCTGCTAAGATATACAATATAGAATAAAATAAGTATTAATGTCAGGTACAGTTACAGAAGGGCAAAAGCAGTTAAAAGATAATTGATTTTTAATTTTTTTTTCCTTCTGATAGAAGTGTGTTTACTAAATGGAATGTCATTCTTCCTTTTGTCTTTTAGGGAAAAAATTATTCAAAATTCCTAGAGCACTTACTAATTGAAGAAATTAAAATTAGTAATTAACAATAGTGTACTTAAAGCAGCAGAAGTACAAAATTGCCATTAGTTTCTCAATATTAACATCCACATTTTATTATGTTTCGTTAGTACTTTATCTTAGTCAGCTCACTGTTCCTTCTTCAGAGAAGTCTATAGCATAAACTAAATGGGCCACATTAATATGCAATTTCCACCTGAGACAGTGCAACTGCAGTATAGATAGCCATGGCTGGGTGCATTTTCACTAGTAGCTGCTGGGCATAATTTAATCCTTTTTAATAATTTTATAGATATAACCTTTTACTCAATTGCTCACTCTGTTACATTAATTATTAGTAAGTGAAAATATAATTTAAACATAGGTCAATAATCTGTGATACATTTTTTTAATATTTCCCTCTTAAGGAGCCCTATGTAATAATAACAAGATTTTTACAATATTTTGTTGTATGGCTTAGAAATAACTATTACAATGTGAATGAAGGACAAATATTAAGACGGATTTATAGAGGAAAATCAAACTGGTTTTCCAAATACCAAATTTGACATGGAAGCCTCAGACCTATATGTATAATGAGATAATATATTAAGTAAAAATGCTATATCAAAGTTCTCAAAACTTTAACAACAGACTGCTTGAACATTTGAATTAACATGTTTCTAAAATTCAGATTTTGCAGTGCTGAGATATCCCAGCTGCATATTGCATAGAGAAACACAGCCTTCCTCCAGATAGGAAAGGTTCTTAATGTATTTAAGGCTGCGTCCACACTTCTCCTGCAATCATTTTCACCTGCTTGCATTCAGGAGCCTGGACCTTTAAACTCCACAGAGCCAAGGAACTGGAGCCCTGTGGTGGTTATTTTTAGGCTTTGTGCTGTTTGTTGCATTTTCCCTTTTGTTAGCTTGTAAGACACTTACAGCTTTTGACTTTTCTGTTTATTAGTTTTGTTTTCATTTCTTAGTTCAGGGGATATGACAGTCTTTCTTATGAGTTCAAAACATTTTACTTCATTTCTTAGAGCACAGAAGACTTGAGGAAAAGCAAAGAACAATATTTTCAAACATAGCCTGCAAGTTTGCATATTGAGTTAAGAAAATATCTAAACAGAGGCATCCTATACCTGATTTTTTTTCATAGGCATTGATCCAATTCAGCTTAAGGTTATTAGGAACAGGTAGGTAGTTTTTATTTCTGAACAGAAATGTCATCTTGAAACCAGATATGAAAAATTAGAGAGAATTCAAGAAAACATTCTGCCATTTTATTTGAAGAGGTTCCCATACTTTTACTAATTTGAAATCAGTATATGTATTTCATCTAATTAGTATTTCATGTCAAAAACATGAGAGTGATCAGGATCCAGGTCTCTTCCAAGGGAAAAACATTTATCCCAGTCTCCATGAAAAGAGGGAATGAAATATAGGTCTTCTACTTCCCAGCCTCCAGCCACCAAGATCTTAAAAATGAGGCATTACTGCCTTCTTTCCTGTGCATATATTAAGAGAATCAGATGTGCAAAAGCAAGTCAGGCTAAGTCACACTGTAAGAAAACTTATGGAATAAAATCCTTTTGGGAACTCAGTCAGAGAGAAGAATTGATTTCTGAATCTGAGCTGGGCTTGCATGAATAAAATCATTATGATTCAAAACCACCTAAATATGCAGATGTGAAACTGGCATCCAGGTTCTGATTTTAGGGTCCTAACAATAACTTCTATCATGCTTTTCCATTAGCTGAGCAGGGCTTTGGGGGATCATGACTTAGTCCCATACCTGTCAATCCTGCTTGCATCCTTGTTTCTTTGAGGTTTTTAGGCTTAGAGCAGAAACAGCCAAAGGTTCTGCTAAAATGAGACATGCTCACTAAACAGTCACTAAAAACATGGGAAAGTACATTTTAAAGATTAGTTAATGCAACTGTTCATTAGAAGAGGTGAGCAGGAAAGTTCAGCTATTTTGCAAATATAGAGAAGTTTATAGAAAGGATAAATAAAAGAGTCTTCTTTGGTAGGCAAATCCCTGCTTTGTGCTTGTTCTGGACATTTTAAGTGGAAAATAGCTTCCCACCTGCCAGGCCTGCTGTGCTTGTCTTTGCATCCAGAATAGTCATTCTCTGCTGTTGGAGAAAATATACTTCTTGGAAATGTGGATATATTTATGGATGATGAGAGCTACTGAAGTCTTTATTAGCTAAAAACTTGCAGGAAGGGAAGAGTCAATAAAAATATGAAATGACTAATTCAGAATGTTTAGTGAAAGTAAGTCCTCTTGCTGAAAATATGCTGCTTGAGTGTTTCAGAGCAAAAATTGAGACTCAGTAAGAAGCAGACAGGAGCTCAGTAGCTTTGCCTCTGGTAATTACATGCACCAATTTGTTGATATCTGTATATTCCTTAATTTGTATTTGCATCTATTAAATACATCTGTTGAAATAAATAATATTTAATCTTCTAATTATCTCTTTTATCCTTTTGTAACTAATTCTGTTTTCTCTTTAAGGTGAGGTTTATAGTTGCGCAGGTGACTCAGTATCTTCGTTCTTGGTGAGCCTCCATTCCCATGTCTCATCCACTTGATTGTTTTCTTTCTATGATCACATTAGTGAGGTACTTAAAAAGTTGTAATTACTCTTTACAACACTCCTTCAGAGGAGGTAAAATTACAGTGACAGAGATGTATTAATATTAAGTGTTTCAAAGCCAAGAGGAGAACTCACGCAGGTCTGGCTCCTGGAGTCAAACAGGAGTCGGCTAAATGGAAATTTGACTGCAAAACAAATTTAAAAATAAATAAATATCTGCTTCATGTCCATGAGAAGAACACAGTCATAGGATAGGATGCTGAAAGGTTTGCAGTGATGGCAAGGTGCAAAGTAAAATGAGTCATCTTTTCAGCAATACAAGCACCATCCGCTGTCCTACCTTTAGATAAGGGCTAACTGCAGTGCTTCCTGATTTAAACAAATGTTTGCATCATTTAGTTGTGTGGCATGAAGGTGTTGGTGTCTCATTGCTGCTGAAAGGGAAGGTTCTCAAGGTGCTGACCTGCTAGATAAATCCTTG
This sequence comes from Agelaius phoeniceus, assembly GCF_051311805.1. NCBI lineage: Eukaryota > Metazoa > Chordata > Aves > Passeriformes > Icteridae > Agelaius > Agelaius phoeniceus. The sequence continues at coordinate 33,389,915 of NC_135270.1, read as the reverse complement.
CTGATAAGAGAGTGGAAGAGAAAATCCTTTTCTGTGTGATTTTTACCTGCTGATTGCTGAAAAACAGTGTTGCTTGGGTATCATTGTGTAATTCCTATTTTGTTGAGTTTTAATCTTAAAACTATTGTCAGGGTGGTAAATAACGTAACTTCAAGCATGAGGATGATGAAATATTCTGAATATTGTTCTAAGATACCTGGTAAAATTGCTCTGGTCTCTAATGATGACTTGTTAAAAGTAAATTTCATCTTGAGATCTTCTGAATTCTGAAGACAGCTTAGGGTTGTATAGAGGGGGAAGCTGGGCTCTCATCTGTATGGAACCAGTCTGGTCTGTATTTTGTACTGGATATTTGGGGGCAATACAATCATATGTCATGCATAAAAAGATATACATCTAATCAAAAGTGGGCAAAGGTAAAAGATTCCCAGATGTGCAGTCACAAGCTTGATTTAATCATGTGACACTTCTGGGCATTCCTTTTATAACTTCACCAGACTTGAAGAATAGTATCACTTGCACAGGCTTGAGATTTTTACCTGGCCATGTGGGATTTATATAATTTGGTATGTTTTTTCAGTGTATTTTTGTGAGTTTACAAGTGATAAACATACCCATGTTACATACAAAACCTTTGCATCTATGTAAGCAGTGATCCCTTAGGGAGAGATTACTGGTTGCTAGGTTTGAAAGATGAAATTCCTTTATTTTCTGTAGAAGAAAACCTAAGTCTCTAAGGACATGATCTCTGTGCTCTGGGAAATTAAAACTTGTGTTTACTCTGACTAGTCTGACTTACCTTCCACTGGTGGAGTTCAGGAGATACCACCTTGCCACACAACTCTTTGTTGCCCTGAATCTCATGCTCTGTTTTAAACAGACAAGTTTAGTAAAAGAAGTATCTACCAAGTACTGCTCATCATTTTTCTATTTTAACTGCACCTCAAGGTTGAATGACAGCCCTTATTGATATGTGTATTAATATTCTAGAAAAAATTCAGATGGAGTCTGTGTAAAGGACAGCCTTCACGACTTTTATTACCCTTGATAAAGGCCATCAAGGATGTTCTTTATTGGATAATCCTTGAGCTTTGCATATATATCAAGCGAAAAAAGAAGTGCAGTGTTTGAAGCAAGTGTGTATTTTTGGGCACTAGAAAAGAAATATAAGAAATTAGATATACAACATCTCTCCAAATTATCAAATGCATTCTAACCAATAATGCATTTTGACTTTTTTACTAATGTTATTTTGTTAGGGTATTTTCTCAAACAGTTTAGTATTGTGAAAAGGTATTTGTTTAAGATTGTCACTGCTCACACAGACAGATATCATCTTTTTGCCTGTGAAATGAATAAGCATTCAGCAACCTTTTGGTGATATTTTTATTCCAAATTAAAAAAATTAAAAGGTCTTTTCCCAGTATACAACATAAACCTTCCCTGACTCAGCTTCATGCCATTTCCTCAAGTCTTGCCACTGGTCAGGACACTGAAGAGATTGGTGCCTGCCCCTCCCGTTCCCCTCATGAGGAAGCTGTAACTGCAGTGAGGGCTCCCCTCAGTCCTCTCTTTTCCAGGCTGAACAGACCAAGTGACCTCAGCTGCTCCTCACAAGGCTTAGAAGGACACAATAACAGTGAATTCACAGAGTTTTGCCTATGAAGCAATATTTCCCTCAGACTCCACCTTGTAAATATATAGCTCTAGGGTAGCTATATGTTGACTTCTCAGATCAGAATCCACTTTACTGGGTTTATAGAAAGACTCTTCATTAATGCTGCACATGAAAAACTAGGGTGCGATGTTTTTTTAAAAGAGAAATCATTATTGCTCTATAAGAGAATGGTCTGTAAACAGATTTGTTCTTTTACACCTGTGCAATTTTTCAAATGTGTTCTATTGACTCAGCTATGTAAACTTCTCTGTTGCTCTCCACTTTTGTAGTTAGATCTTTGGCTTATAACTACCTATTTATTTATCTACATAAAAGCATACAGAATAAATATTCCTAAACCACATAAGTTTTACTTATATTACTATTTTATTGTAAATCTGTAAACATTTTGTATAGAAACTAAAATTCTTTATGGAGTTCAAGTAAAATTCTTTAGGATTTTATCCTAAAAGAAAGAGATTTCCACTTTAGGAGTGCACTTCTATAAATAGTTATTTCTAATAAGGTGATATCTGCTGCAATATTTACAACAGATTTACTGGCTGGCATAGCCAGCCTGTCTGCAGTCATAGATATATGAATGTTTCTTCCAGGAGAATATGGTTTGTTAGCCAAGTATAAGCAGCTTTTAGAAGAATTTAGCTGCATATTGGTATTTAATATTCATCAAGTTACTGAAAATTTTAGTAAGCTTTGTTCCCTTTTCATGCACTTTGAATAGAATTTTCATGATCAAATTCAAAAAGAACTTTCAAGATCAAAAACTTCAGCAAGAAGTTAGGGGGACAATTTGGATTTTTTGTCTCTCAGTAAGGAAAACCCATGAAATATAATTATCTTGGTTTGCATAACAGAAGGTGCAGTTGCTAACACTAATACGAAAGAAATTTATTTTTTCATGCTCTTAAAAACAGCGAAAACAGATTTATTTGGATCAAATATCTGAAAACTTCATATTAAATAAAATCAGTGTTTTGAAGTAATACAAGACACATCCTTAGCTTTCCATTAACAAATATATTAATTGCTGTTGAAAAGACACAAAAGTTTCAGAAGTTTGGTAATATTTAAGTATCAAGTAAATCAGCTTGCAATTCCTTTCCAACACACTTTTATACCAACTAAAGCCAAAAATATTTGATGCCCTGTACCCAAATGTTTATGTGATCTATACACATAGTGGGCATGTGGTTTTCTTACTATCACCTACATAATTGGTTTGATTTGTCCAAAAAGCAAGGGAGACACTTGCAATGATAAATTATTGGATGTGCAGTGAGCCATATAGCCATTGAAGGGTTGTGGAGAAGTCATTTGGTTGAAACTGTCACTCAAAACAGGGCTGAGGCCCACATTAAATGGGGTCAACTATGTCATTGCCAAGTGAATCTGGATAACCTCCACAGTCTCTCCGGGCTGAGAAACTGTGGTGAGCCCAGCAAAGCATCACCAAGATGGTCAGGGCCTAGAGAATGTGTTCTCTCAGGAGTGGGAGAGAGAGCTTTGTCTGTTGGTAAGGAAGGACAGTCTAAGAAGCAGTCTACAACAGCTTGAAGGGGAGTTACAAACACTGTCCGGTAACTCTTAGTAGGGGCAGGTGGTGAAACACTAGACAGCTCTCTCAGGGAGGTTCAGTTTAGGAAATTGGTTGGTCATTAGGAAGTTGATGAAGAAAATTATTCAAAAAATATTGAAAATGTAATTGTATTAGTTTAATAATACATTTTAAATTGTTTCAGGTTTTATTTATTCCTTTGATCTTAGCATTTTATGCTGTTTCTCTGCAATGAAATTAATTTCTGTTGTTACTTTTTTTAAAATTCAAATTAACTTTGTGATGGAGAACTTGAATCCTCCAAGCATAATGAATATATCTGAATGCATTTATGGGTGATGAAATATAATAAAAGTCATCTTCAAATTATCTTTAAATTTTACATCCAGTTTCTATTAATATAAACCATGTTTCCTCCATAAAATATTTCTTTGAAAGTAGGTTAAGAATTATCCTGGAGATTTGAGGGTGTCAACACCATTTGCATTTGCAGTACCATTTTTATGTAGTGACTCTTCAGGTTATTGCTATATAGAGAGTGATAGAACTCTCTGAACAGCACTGTTCCCATCTCTGCTGAATGGTAATTAACCTTCAGGTTATGAACTCATACAAAATATGCTAAGGTTATTGTTATCCAAATAAAGTACCAGAGAACAATAAAGTTTCAGGGAAAAGGGTCCAAGTTTTTCACTGTGGATAAAAATATAGTTTGTTCTTTTTTCAAAGATTCTTCTGTATTATAACCTGGTTTAGACTGAAGCAGTTTATTTATTCATATATAGAGTGTGAATTAATGTGTGAAAAAAGCAGGAATGTGAGGATAGGGTTTCTGCAGCTATTCTGTACTGGACTCACCTCTGTGCTGTTAAACTGTTTCATTCTTTCACAAAGGAGAATCATAATGACTGCCTTACTATGTATGCAGAGACAAATGAATGCATCCGTAGCATTTACACCTATGAGGTGGGACCAGAATGTGCACAGACACCAGTGAAGTTTTTTCCCTAGAAAAAACCTCTGTGACCTCTGACTTGTTAACCAGTGGTCCCATCCCAGCTCTGCTTTCCTTCTGTGCTCTTCTGTCCATTGTGTGCAATGCCAGGCCCACAGGCACTATGTGACACTTTTAAGGATTGTTGAACACTCTGAGCTGTTTCTGCAACAAATCATCACAAAACTGTGCAGCACAGAAGATTTTTTTTCATTGTGACAAATGCCTTTAAACTTCTACTTAAACTGCCTCATGAAGTATGAACTTCTAACATTAAATATAACCTGGTGATAAGAGAACTTTATTCGCTTACATTATCAAGCGCATGAAATTTGAAATCAGTAAGTTACCTAAATTTTTTGAGTCAACCTATCACTTGCTGGATACAGTAAAATGGTTTACACTTCTGGTTGGTTTAGAAGATTTTTATCCAAATATATGAGCATTGTGGGTTTTATTTATTTCATATTTTATCTTAGTCCTGATCTCTCATAGACACCTCATGGTGGGGTTCCAAGCATTCTGTGAGTCACTTTCAATATCCATATCCTAGCTCCAAAGGCTTGCAATCAAAAAAGAGGAGGAAGACAAGGGAAGAGAGAGGAAGGGCAACAACAGATGACAAAGTTATATGTGGGTCCTCCAGTGGAATCAGGACAGAAACAGGGAGAATCATGCCCTGTGTGATAATTTTTTTTCCTTTATGAAACAAAGGTGGCATATGAACATACTGCTGAGGTCGCCTTTGCTCTCTTCCTTCTCTCTCTTCTTCTTAGGTTCACATGTCCCTTTTTTGTCTCATCCTCTATTTTTCAGCTTGGACATTCTTCACTTCATCTTCTCTTCCTTTTCCCTGCTCCCTTGTATACTTCAAGTCTAATTTGTTTGCAGTCATCCAAAGAACAAGTGCTCTACTCGGACATTATCCAGAGACCCCTAAGTTCTTGCAGACCTTGGCAGCTCCAGAACTCAAAGAAATGCAGGCCTTTCAGCCCAGGTCTGCACTTGGAGTAGTGCAGTGATTGCAGGATTGATCAGCCCAAGAGCAAGACTAGGTTAAAGCTCCATTTTGTTTGAGGGCTGGGCTATCAGCGCTGTGCAGAGGGGCACTGTGGCATCCAATGTACCAGATGGTTTAAAGCAAATCTCATGATTCTTGCTCATTTTCGGTGCAGTGTCATGAAGAGAGATGCTTTGGAAGAATTCTGAATGGAATCAGATTATTTTAGGGAAATAGAGTTTAGAAAAATAAACATCACTTGTTCTGTATTTCCACACTGAGAAATCCATTTCTAAGAGTGAAATCCAGTCAGTCTTATTGTGCTCAGTACATTTCCCAAGTAAGAAGAGCAATGTGGTGACTGTTGTATTAAAGAAGCCTAGGTCATCAGGGGAACTCTGAAACACAGAGGAAAGACAGAGAAATTCTGCTACTCTCTGAGAAGAGTGTCATGGAAAATCCCAGGAGGCACTTAGAAAGCAAGAGTCCATTTTTCTGTTCTTTGAGTCCTTATTACTGAGTATTTCTGTAGCTTACAAATAAACTTCCCTGCTTCACCTGTATCTGGGGCTTTTTGTGCAAGCACTGATGATATAAGGGAGTAGGGAGGCCTTGCTGACAGCCTGTGAAGAGAATTAGTGCTCATCTCTTCAGAAGTCTTGCAACCTGTTGGGACTAATTGCAAACTCAGATCAGAAGTCAAAAGTTACTCATTCCTTGATATTTTTTCTTTCTCCATTCACCAGACTAGGGTTGCTGAAGTTTTATTTCAAACACAGAAAATTGGTAAAAAGCATAGGTTATGTTGGAAAGATTGAAGCCCAGGGAGAGAATTGTCTGTGAATCTCTGAAGTAACTCATTATTTAGAGTACTTGTCGTACTAGAAAGTATTGAAAGAGAAGTTTGCCTGGATCCTTTTTTATGTTCTGGAAAAGAAGTTTAATTCAGACAGCAGTACATCATTGCAAATACTGTGATATATAAATATTTCTTTATCATGTGCTAAATAATATCATATTTTGGTGGTATTTCTTAGGCTTAGTTAAAATCCTCACATAAAACCAAGAAGGTAGATTCAATTTTTATTTTTAATTTTGCTGGTGAGAGGCAAGGAGAAAAAATACATCAGAAAGAAAATGAAGACTTTCAAATTGGTTTTGCACCTTATAAAACTGGGAGATTGGAGACTGAAAAACAGCCACAAAATCACTATTAAGTACCTACTGGGCAACAAGGTTATTTTTTTTGGTCTCCTGTGGAAGCTTCCTGAAGATTTTCTGTCCACACTGTAGGCTCTTAGAGTTGGGATTGAGAATGGTGTTGCTATTAATTGTGGGGGTTTTAAGCTTTGTGCTTGTTTTTATTGCCTTATTATGAATACCATTGCAACTAGGCCTTTCTCCTACTTATTTATAATCCGTGAGTTGCACTTGCTCTAAACTTGCTCTAAAGCCAGCGTTAGCCTAAAGATTTTTCTTCAGGCATGTTAAATCAAGAGAAGTATTACAGCCCTATCATGAGGAAGGGTGTCTACCTCTCCACAGTTAAAGCAAATAGACATTATTGGTAGCAGAATGTGCATGTAAAGACAAACTTGTTTGTCACAGCCTAATCAGCACTTGTGGGTGACATTCCTGACAATATTGCTGCAGGTTAAGTAGTTTTAGTGCCACCTTTTCCTTGATATTTCCTGTGAGAAATTTTTGTTGATCTTTGGGAGTTCACCTGCTGCGTATGATTCAACATTTTACCAAATTTTTTCTCTTCCTTTATCCTGTTTTTTTTTTTTGAGTCAAATATTCAGACAAACATGGTTTTACAAACATGCAACCAAATGCTTGGGGATTTTTGCATAAAAATAATTATTTGCTTAGTACAATCAGGATTTCCATAAATAAAACACAGGTAAAACTTATGTATGTAAGGGTTCAGGTAACTGAGTTTGGGCAATTAACTCTTTACATTCTTTTGCACCAGATTAGAATCATTAAAATATTTCAGGAAAAATTCACTGTCCAAAACCACCCATATAATAAGCAGTCCTTTTTTCAAATACCCAGTGAGTGGCTTGTTTCTTTTGTTCAGAGTTCAGCATTGCTTGTATGCCAGACTGCCCATGTGTAGCATTCTTGGGGATGATTTTAGTGAGTGGCAGCAGTGTTTAGCTGCCTTTTCTGGCTGTTGAATGAGGCTAAACATGTAAAATTAAGAAATAAATTAGAAAAGCTGAGTGTCCGTTTTTCACCTTGTTTTCTCTTTTTGCTTCTGCTACAGCTTTCCAAATTTTGTGACCTTTAAAACAAGATATATGGGTTAATACCTGTTTACATGGTCCCACAAAGAGTCCAATAATCACTTGTTAACAGTGTATGTGAGTTCTGGACTATGTGAATATTAGGCTATGCTTAAAATAGTGTAAGGGATAACTACAATCTCCTTTAAGAGTTACCAGATAGAAAGAGTTAACTGAAGTAAGGACTACTGGAGGGCAGGTCAGTGACCATAGGTAGCTATCTTGAATGGCTAGGCAGTAAAAAACTATGAAGTGTCAAAATAGTGTTTATCTTTTTCATCTCTCCCTCTTTGTGGAGATGTATTCTTATGCTAAGACAAAAGAAGCTAAAATTAGATTAGAAAAAATTAATTGTTGCAAATATGTCCGGATCAATGACTTTAGTATTATATTACAATCCTATAAGGTTCTTTCTTCAAATAAATTTCACATTCTTCTGTTGGTTATTCATGCATCTCTGTTATCATCCGTGTAAGGCACATAAACCTACCTGTTTACCCAGTGGCTCATCAACAGAATAATGACAGACAGGAGAGGCTTGCAGTTGCAGAGATCCAGGCAGGAATATCCATATGAGTTCTGAAATGTTCTGCCACTCCACCCAGTCTGGTGCTGGACTGTGTTCTAGTTAAAGTACCTCTCTGTATGTCTGTGCCACTGCAGCTGAACACAAGTAATCTGCAGGTTCTGAAAAATGTACCTGAAATTGCTGCTCTCACATGAACTAGGCAGTCATTGTGGCAGCCTTCTCCACCTGCATGGGAGAGGATTTCTGTCAGTTCATTGCAAGTTTCATGACCTTGGAACTGACTTTTGAGAAAGGCTCAGAAGCAGCATGAGCAGGCATAGCTAGGCTGACCATAGGCCTTCACATTTTCCTGTTGTGAAATGACAACATTCAGCTTTACACATCAGAATAAATTAGGCCAATGAGAAGAAAGAAAAAATTAAAACAATCGCTGATAGTTATATTAATATTTTTAGGTTTCTTTTCTGTTAAGAGAATGACTCTTCTTTTACAGCAAAATGGGGAGAGAGGATTTGCCCTTCAAGTCAACCAAAAGTCTATTGCTTTAATTCCTCATTGCTGCCTTTTTTTGGCCTTCAGCATCAGTCACAGTGTTTACCAGTGAAAGTCCCAACCCATACACCAAATAACAATTCAAGAGCTACTTAATCTATGGAAAAGTAACTGAGACTGTCTTTGTATTTGACTGAAGCACTGTGGGGAACTAAGAACTGGATTGACAAATTAGACAAAAGATATTACTAATCCTATTCACTGTATACTGTTTAATATGTATGAAGAGGATTTATAACCAGTTCCTGAAGAGTTACTTTATCATTGGTTTCATTTGTAAAGGAAAAAAAAAGTAGAACTATTTTGCAGGAGACTTTTTCCCTGTTTTTGCTTCCAGAGTTTGCTTACCTGTATCCTGTCTTCTGTTGACAAAGAATCACTTGCTAGGGAACTGGAGTAGTTTGTTGATCCTCTTGGTATCTTAGTAGGGCTCTTATAGCAACATTTAGTATCACCCTTTTCAAATTTTATTCATCTGCCTAAATGCCAGCTTATTCACATGATCTCAAAATAAAGGAGATTTTTATCTCAGGAGTGTTAAGTAAGCATAGGCAAAACTAAAACAGCTTTCTGCTTTACATGGTTTTGTCAAATAGTGAGGAGCTGTAAGCACTTACATTTGCCAACTAAACATCCAAGTACGGAAAAAAAAGAGCAGATGTTTTCAGATGCATAAACTTAAGAATGTGTTTGTAAAGAAGAAAAAGCAATCAGGAGATAAGACCTGCTGGGTTTAGCCCATTCCTGGGTTTATCCTGTGGTCACTGGACTAGCAAAACAGCCATTGAAGTAATTCAGAGCTGCTTAAAAAATGAGTAAAAATTTTGTTCTGATCCAAAGTCAATTGAAGATAACAGAGAGGTGGGAGTATTTTTTTTATTATTTTAATGATTTTATTCATGCTCTGCATTTTATAAATGCACTCAAGAAAGGCATGTTTCTATGGATGAACCTAAGAGTCTTAAAAATCAAAGTCTCAGTGAAAGCCAATGGCACCTAAGTTTCTGAATAATTTTGAACTTTTGGTATGAGCAAACTCACTATCCAATTCTACCTAAAATGCTTAGAACTGCTTTTATCATTACATATTCAAGCAAAATTTAAATTGGTACCTGCCACAAAATTCAGCCAGATACATTAAAGTCATTAATACAAACACATTATTCATAAAATATATTGGTGTTTTTCCTTCCCCAAATCAATCATTAAACCAAAAAATTTAGTTCCTAGCAAGCAACCCCTACTTGCTTTATTGCATTGAAAATTAGTGTTATGTACACTGTTGCCAAAACAGTCCACTGTTCTGTGTACTTCACTGAGGCATTTCTCTCAATGAGAGAAACCAGCAGAACATTAAATTTCAATACCAAATTTCCATGGAGCTGCTCTCTTTTGCTGAGGGAGCATCTCTGTTTGACAATATACAAATGAAAGAATATCGGTTGTCTTGATGCTACTGCGAATCAGCTCGAGAAATGAGAAGAATACTCTGCTTTTGTCTTGTGAATGACTTAGGTAAGCACAGTGTATCATCCTTTCATTATGGAAGACTGAGAAATACTGAAAGTTTTTGTCCAACTGGGGTCTCTGTATATACACTTCCATCTTTCATTGTTGTGTTTCCAAGACACATGATAGCATTTGAGATTTCTATTGTTTTCATGATAGCATTTTCATTGCAAATTTTTTTATAATTTTTTTCTCTCTCCTTTCTGTGTTTTTTTTTCTTCACCTATTTCTTTTTAGATAGTCTATCTGAATGAAGTGAAAAATTAAACTATATAATACCGCCTTATTATAGGCAGAACAAAATGAAGATGATCTGATGAGATAAATTGCTGAAGGTTAATAGCTTTTTAAAAATCAATCTTCCTTACAAAGGAAAAGGGTAAATGGCTTAGTGGATGAAGCCTTGGCCTCTCACCTTTCTGACCATAGTTCAAGTCTAAACTGTGAGGGTCCTGAGTTACATGCTTTATTGGGCTGAGATCAGTCTCTAGTGGGCAGGAGTCTGCATTACAAGATTCATGGGTGTATTTTTCCATACAGGCAGCAGCAGCACAAGAAGCTGATGGAGACTGCTCTGTAATCTCCCTAAGCATTGAGGCTGATGGACCAAAGTTAGTGTCACCCAGCACAAAGCACGAGGACATTCCAGCTGGCAGTCTGAGCTGTCATGCCCTGGCTATGGAGTCAGACTTCCAGAGCACCTTACAGCTTTTTGTCAGCAATAAATATAATGGTCTCCACTTAACAAACAAAAATTAGGTGAAATCGTTAATAATAATTAACAGATTACTAGAGAGCTTTAATAATCATAATTGATAATTTTTCATATCAAGTTCAGGCAAAGAAATAATTTATCTCAACTGTTATTCATAAGGAAGGCAAAAATTCAGAGAACAAAATAATTGAAGTGTCAATTAGGAAGTTTAAGTAAAAGTGGAGAAATTAAAAAAACCCCAACATTTCTAGCATAATTTATTAGCATGTTAATCAAGTTTTAATCAGATATTAGTCTGATAATTTATGTATTCCCATCAGTCATGTGCATGAAATGACTACTAAATAAGCTTCTTTCTGATTTAGTTTTAATAATATGTTTTAATAGAAAAGCGCACTGCATTCTGAGCAGCAAAATGAGCAATCCAGACTGTCTACTGAATAAACATACAAGGCGCACACATAAAAAGAGCTTTCAGTTAAGGAAGCTCTTGCAAGCGTGATTTTTGTAAGCAAAGATATGCTCCCTTGAGGCCCAACTAAAAGCAGAATTTCTTAATCTTATGGGAAATTTTATTTTCTAAGCCAAAACAATGTAGGAAATGCTTGTTATTTAAATGTGAAAGGAAAGTGTTTTGGTTCACCTGTTTGGCCTTTGCAGCAAGATACAGTCTTGTGTGGAAGTATTCAGTTGTGGGTCTGTGTATTGTGAATGTTTTGAATAAGCTTAAAATCAGATTTATAAAATGTGTATTCTTGCTACTGAAAACACTGGGAGTGCTTGTAGGGATTAATAATTAATATGCAAATATCATTTGAAAGTAACATGTATGCTAAGACTTAGGACCTGATTGTATGTTAAAATGTGCATACATTCATGACACTCCCATACTCGTCCCAGTGCTTTTTAATGATTATTGCTCACTGTTAATTCAAAACACCTGCAAGTCCCTTTGTTTTGATCAAATCACTTTTCCTCCCTCGAGACTGATGGATGGCTTTGTAATTTGTGAGGTAATATGTTAAAGGTCAGGAGTTAATATGTCCTATGGAACTTGCTCTTCTACTTGCCTTCATCTCCCAGATAGGCTTATTTTTTTGTGTATCTGGAGCTCCTGTTCATACATGCACTAAACGTATGTGTGCTCACACTTAGGCATGTGTTTATGTGTGTGCATCTCAACGTGTACACATAGATATAAATGCACAGAGTAACCTTTGAGAAAATTTTATCTAATACTTCTTTTTGTAACAACCTATTGCTGTTTGTACCAAGCATTATCCTTCTTCTTTTTAAAATTAAAATACCCACAAAACATGCATTTACTTTCAGCTATAGAAAATGCTAATAATGCTTTTAGAATGGTCTTTAAAAAGTCTAATTATATCATTTAAAAACGGAGAGACCAAAGGGCAAGCTAAATTCTCCTAACATAAATCAGACTTTTTTATTTCAATGACTTTAAAAACCTCAAATGCAGTAATTTTAATAGCAATGAAAGAATGAATAAGTCATAACTCCGCCTGATCACATAACTGTCTATAACTGTTATTAAATGCTCCAAAATAAGTGAACTCATTATGTTTCTGCACTGCTTTTAGCTAATCTAAGATTCTGCTCACTTAATCATGCAGAAAAGGCTTTAGCACAGTTTTAGACCCTCAGCAAGGTCACTTCAATGCCTTTTTTTTTTTTTCCTGTTCTGCACTGATCATTTAAGAACAGCACTTTGACCCGAAACTGATGATCTCTCATATAAGCTTGAATGCTTAACCCCGAAAGGGCTGTGTTTCAGATGTACATTTGCACAGCCCATTGTCATATTTGCTGCAAACTGAGCCAGACTCTCTTTTCGGGGAAAGAGGAAATGCCAATCAGAATTTGTAGATGTTGTGTGCATGATGAAAGTACATTTTATGATACCTTTAGAGACTTGAAGTGATTTTTAAAACACATGCTCCTTCCATGGACTCTTTGAAGAGTTTTAATTGGCTCTAGAAGTATGGCAACTGGCATGGTCTTTTTTACTGTATGTTTTTCTCAGACAATACATAAATCTTACATGTAGAACGTTCCCAGAAATATAATTCATTAAGGCATGATAACCCCTTTAGACAACTCTTGCCTACAGTGAAACTGTAAACACATCCAAAAGCTAGGGAACAAATGTTGTCCCTTTTTTTCTTCATGGTGCCTGTGCTACATAGCAAAGTGCATTTTAATGTCAGTGAAGCTCCTTCAAAAATCACAAGCAGAGGTGAAGTCCTACACCACTGTAGCTAATGCAAAAACTCTTTTATTGATTCAGTGGAAGCATGCTTGGGCTTTGAATCACAAATGAAGGCTGTAATTCTCAAACGCTAGTAAACATGCTGAGCTTTACTCATCTGGTTTGTGCTGTTGATATCAGCAGGATGACTTCACCTGAGTAAAGTTGTAGAAAACTCATCCCACAGGCATTTATTTCCTGATGTGCACTTTCCTTTTTCTCCTCATCTGGGTGCACATTCAGAAGGAGGAATAATGCAGCCATAGGGCTTATGCAGTGTTTATCAGGGCTGTTACAAAGATAATCATCATCCAGAAACACCATCTTCACTACACATGGTGTACAAAGTCATCCTTTATGGTTCTAAAGGGTCTTTTCAAAAATATTCTCTTTTTCTTTTTCTTTTTCTTTGTTGTATTTTAAAGTCAGAATGTGTTAAGCATGGATGAGAAAACATTCATGTATTTTCCCTGCATCTTTTCTGAGTCTTAGCAATACAAAACCAATTTTTTTTTATTACATTTAATTACTAGTGAGAATAAGAATAAAAGAAAATAAATCACAAGGACGGCATTCAAATTGCGCAGTGCAGCTTTTCCAGCTATCATGAAAAGCTGTAGCAGTGCTTACCTGCAAAGGACTGCTCCCTACCAATCACTGGCCCCCCACACTTTGCTGTGAAATGAAATTTTCTTCTCTTCTACAGATATAAAACATACTCTGTGATTGTGTAATTTCTGGCCATTCAGTGTTGCCTGGGGTTAGAGCCATAAAATCTAGACTGTAGGTCTGTTATAATTTTTCCCCAGAGACAGGGTTTGTGGGAAGAACCACTCCCTGCCCTCCCTGCCCGAAATGGGGAATGGGAGCAGTATGCAAAGGCATTTACACCCCATGGCACTTGAAGAACAGCAAGGACTTGTAAAATGGTGTCATCACTCCCTCAGACTGTGGGATGATGGGTGCATTTACAAAGGAGGTGTGTTTTTCAGCTGTATGGAAAGATACTTTTCCATGTACTGCCATAAATCTTATGGCTCTCACTACTGCTCTGGGCCTTGCATTGGCCATGCCTGTTTGGGAGACACAAGTGCTTGTTTAGATGTAGTCTGGAGTGTTAAACCATAAACTTTGCAAGTCACAGACTATTCAGTGTTTATACTGTACCTAAGGATAACTGGTCCCAGGCCTACAGCTACCACTGCAATGCACTTGATGTAAAGGCAATCCAGTAATTGCCAGTGTTACAATGTACTTTGGTATATGATAAATTAGTATTGCTGTCTTTTCTGGAAAGACCAGCATAAGAATTACTCTACAACAGAGCAGCAGGTTCAAAAAAGCAAAAAATCCCAAACAAAAACACAAAAATACCCCACCAAACCAAATAAATAATGGAATACCCCTTCAACTGGATATAGAATCATAAAATAATATTATTTTTTAATATTGTTTGCTTTAAGACAATTAATATTTAATTAAAATGTAAATTTTGGTTCATGCTATTTAGATAAATGCTTGAGCCTTGAATTGGTGCTCCCTTTCTCATTTTAGATAAGAAAGTGTACAAACAAAGGTTTGAGGGAGACAATATGCCTCAAGAAGAGGAAGGAATTTGTCCAGTTCCCATTGGAGAGGGGTTGTACTCAGAGACCCCTTTTTCTGCTGCTTTTGTCATGTCCATTCAGGAACTTCAGAAAATGTGTTTGGTGAATTGTGTCAACAGGGGTTTTCAGGGCCCTTTGCTGTTTTTGTGCCCTGTCCCACATTCTGTCTGTGAAATAAGGCCACTGAAGCACTCAAACAAGTCAGATTCATACTGCCCCATTCTGCATATGATAAATTATTGTGACACCATGGTACAGCCACTGGGCAGTGCCTCAGAATCACTGCTGCAAGAAAAATCTCTTCTATTTTTTAAGTCTGTGCTCTCATCTGAACAGGGTAGTTTTTCACTGGGAAAACAAAATCCAGCTGCTTAGAAGCAAGAAAAGGCAAATCTTGGACTGAATAAATAAAGGCTAAATATTACTATTAGAATGGCAAATGAAGAGATTTTCTACAGGCAAGCACAAAGGAAAATCCCATTCTAAGCATTTCAGAATATAAGCAGTATCTGCATCCAAATCAGAATTGCATAAATGTGATCCACATTCTTAATTCACTATATCTAAATCCCAAAATCAGATGAGTGTATGTGTGTGTGTCTGTGTGTGTGTCTATGTGTCTGTCTGCGTGTCTGTATGTGTGTGATGTTAATGTGGGAGGAGGAATTCTACCACATTTCATTTCTGTATTTTGCCTCTTGAGTCCACCTGAGATTTAGGGAATGCTTTAGGGCCAGCCAATAAGCAGTTCTGTTAGCAAAATTACCACATTCACGTGGTAATGATTTATGAGGACATAGCATTATTTATGCATAATTGCGTAAGTGCTGTGTATTAGCAATCATGTTCATAACCCTCAATGTTTAGCACATTTTTGCATGAATTATTATGCATGTGAAATACTGTGAAGATGTTTTAAAATATTATAAAGTATTTCCTCCTAATAAACATGTTTGTAAATATCCAGACTGGCCTGTGAATTAAAACAGGATGAGAGGCACAAATCTGTATTTATTAAAGTCAATGTGATTCCAAAAGGAATCACATCAAATTCTAAAACCTGTTTTTTGTCCCCTGAAGGATTGCCCATCTATGGAACTGAAACTGATTAAACCAAAATTATAATGAAATAAAAATATCCAGCCTTGCAAAATTCAGACTCTAGTTAGCCACTTGTAACTTTCTTCCTGCTAATTTCATTCACAGTGTTATGAATGCAGAGGACCTGACTTGAATAAACTGCTCATAGGGCTATAGAACAGAAGCTAGGCAGGATTTTTACATGGTACTTTCTGGTTTTGTTTTTTAGCGGTATTTTTTTTATTTACTATTTCTATCCAGATATTTCTCATGCTATACGGGAGCGTAAAGAGTTATAGTTTGAAGGCTTTATTTGCCATAGTGAATCTTATTTAGGATGCATCTCCATGCAAATTTTAATTTTAGAAAACACATTTTTTTCACATCCGCCAGCAACATAGAACTCAGACATCCGATTTTGCAAATATTTTGTGTGAATTGTAAGGAAATTTGTGTTGATTCAAGGTTTTTCTGTGGATATCACTAAAACTGCATTAAATGGATTTCTTCATTGTGGTTCATGCTTCATTTCTCAATAACATCAAAACTATCTCAGGACGGTCATGTATTCAGTGTGAACCTACCATGAAAATAAAGAAACTCTTCAGGGCCCCTGATAAACAGCTGAGTTAAATTATGTCTTGTTTGAAGGATTTTGTAACTTGGAGGATCCTCATCAGGCTGAGAAGTCTGTAGGACTTGTTGACGCACATCCCAGGTTCCTGAGGGAAGTGACTGATGTTTTTGCCAAGCCTCTGTCCATCATACCTGAAAAGTCATGGTGACAAGGCAAAGTTCCTGGTGACTGGAAAGAAGAAATCATTGTTTCCCTTTTTAAAATTGAGAGAAAGGGAGATCTGGGGAACTGCACATGGATGAGCCTTATTTCACTGCCTGGGAAGATTGTGGAGTAGGTCCTCCTAGAAGATATGCTAAGGCAACATGAAAGAAGGACATGATCCATGGCAGCCAGCACAGCTTTACTAAAGGCAAAATGTGACCAACCTGGTGACCTTCTGTGATGGAATGACAGCGATGATCATGACAAGGGAAGACTGAAAGATGTCATTTATCTAAACTCCTGTAAGGCCTTGCATATAATCCCAGATGACATTTTTATCTCTAAATTGGAAAGACATAGATTTGACAGATGGACTTTTCAGCGCATAAGGAATTGGCCAGATGGACGCGGGCAGAAAGTTGTGGTCAATGTCTCTGTGTCTATGTGGAGGCCAGTGACAAGTGGGACCCCTTGGGGCTCTGTCTTGGGACCACTACTCTTCAAGATCTTCATCAACAACACAGAGAGTGAGATCAAGTGTACCCTCAGCAAACTTGCAGGTGACACAAAGCTGAGTGGTGCAGTTGACACAACAAACAACCAGACACCATCCAGAGCAACCTGGACAAAGTGGGCCCATGAAAACATCATGAAGTTCAACAAGTGCAAGATCCTGCACCTGATTTAGGGAAATCCCAGATGTGAGTACAGACTGGGAGAAGTCAATGAGAGCAGCCATGCAGAGGAGTTGGGGTTCTCATGGACGAAAAGCTGGACATGAGACAACAGTGTGCACTCGCTGCCCAGAAGACAAACAGCGTGAAAAGATGAGCAGCCTTTGTGAGACCCCACCTGGAGTGCTGCATACAGCTTTGGGGTTCTCAACACAAGGGCATGGATCTATTGGAGTGAGTGCAGAGGAAGGCCACAAAAACTATCAGGGGGATGGAGTATTTCTTTTACAAGTGCAGGCTGAAAGAGCTGGAGTTGTACAGACTGAAGAAGGGAAGGCTCCAGGGAGACTTCATTGCAACCTTAAGGGGGCTGATAAAAAGGAGGGAGAGGGATTTTTGATACAAGCAGATGGTCACAGGACAAAGGGCAATGGTTTTAAGGTGAAAGAGGGCAGATGATTGAAAGCAGATGGATTAGATGTTAGGAAGAAATTTTTTACTCTGAGAGGAATAAGGAACTGGAACAAGTTGCCCAGAGAAGCTGTGGATGCTGTATCCCTGGAAGTGTTCAAGATTGAATGAGGCCCTGACCAACCTGATTTAGTGAATGGCAATCCTGCCAATGGAAGGGAGGTGGAAACTAAAAGATCTTGAAGGTCCCTTCCTACCTGAGCCATTCTACAATTCTGTGACACAACCTGCTCTCATATATAGAGACATACTGTATAAAAGTCACAGAGTATATAGTATGAATGTATCTGAAAAATCAGTCAAATGACCAAGAAAGAAAAAAGAAATGAGCTTCCATAGCACCCTGGAGATTGCTAGGTGTGTCTTCATTCTATCAGCTTCAGTTAAAGGGAGGAAAATTCTTAGAGGTACCTGGCAGGAGAAGCCATCAATCTTTGCACTTAGATTAAAAAAAAATTGAAAAATTAAAGAGAAGGCTCTATACTTAAAAAGAAAATAAAAATGGTGCATTTTCTAGATAGTAATATTTTGATAAATTCTTATTAAGCTAATTTTATCTTAATTACTGATAAATATATCAACCTCCTAGAAATATTTATTTCAAAATCTCACGTGCGCATTCTGGTGGTACATGAAAGGAGCATTGCAAAAAACCTATTCAAATAATATGAAGTATTTTTTTCCAAAATCTGAAATGAGAAGAAATCTTAATTTTTTACCATTTCGAATAGTGTATTCCTGTGCAGGGAGGAGAGGGGACCCAGGCAGCCTTTCTTTAGTACGACACTTTTGGACAGTGATAGCTCTTATGCTGAGATTATCTCAGCTCGCCAGAGCATGGCATTAACAATGCCAAGGCTGCAGCCTGGATCCCCATATTGTCCATTCTCTTATGAGCTGGACTCAACTATCCTTGCAGGTCCTTTCAACTCAGAATATTCTGTGATTCTACATTCTTATTCTGACTGGTCCTTTCCACAGTCAAGAGTCTAAAAGGGATTTGATCTCTCCATTGAGTCAAGATGCTATAGTACCTAGAAGGAAATTTGCACTGCTCAGACAGCATAAAACTCCTTGAGCTGGCTGAGCATCACCCCGAGGTCACTTTTGGGCTGATGTATATTCAATCACAATCAAGTCTGAGCCCTTTTGTTACCTCTTTGCCTAAATGCTGCTATAAGCAGCATAGCCAAAATGACCTTCTGCCAGGAAACCAGGAAGGAAAAGACCACATCTTGATAGTTCTATCCAGTGTAATGCAAATCAGCTTTTAGAGTGCTTTAATCTGTAGTTTGGAGTGGATAAATCTGAATGTGGCTTCAATTTTGGAGGTATTTGAAGGTCAACTGTACATCATTAGTCCATTTACAACTAATGCCTTTTCCTATTCTGAAAGGAAGAGAGATATTTCTAGTGCTACTTCTGTATCTGTAAGTAAAAGGATGAATGAATTCTGCCCTTCAAGCAGCAAGTAGTCCTTATACAATGAATGTATGGGTGGTACTTTTAGATCTGGAAAATAGAGGGACAATATTTTGATGGCATGCAATTAGTATGGCGTTCTTTTGCCCCCGCACTTTGAAAAAAGAGAGGGTGTAGAAGCAGCCACTTATGTTCCTCAAGCCCATCTTGAACATCATCAAATATCATTGTAACAACTAGCTGATCATAGTAGACATAAAGGAAAAAGGGAATTCTTAATGCAAGTCTCTGACCAATGATGATGTCAAATCCATAACTTTATAGAATTTGGGATGAGCACTAGAGAAAAAGCAAGCCTAGAGGGTTTTCTTTGTTTAATTTCAAAGCAAACTGAATTTTCTAGCTTCCAGTCATTTTATTGAACTTCCACTTACATTTCTGTATTTTGGTAAAACAGAAGTTATTCAAGTACTTGCAACCACAAGAGTGTGAAGAGACCTAAGATCAATGTAGATTAAAGCTTATGTGAAATTTATGAAGACTCATTGACCCAAAGTCCAGGTCCTCAGTTTTCAGGCTTACTAAGGATCTTCACTGAAATGCCTTTCACATTACAGATCATAGCATTTTTTCCTCACCAGTAAAAAGACCATTATTATTTTTTCAGATATATGCTATTTTTGTCCACATCATTAGTGTGTCAGAAGAAAAGGCAATACACAGTTTAGCCTGTCCATAGGCAGATGATAATCCATTGAACAAACATGCTGTTAAGTCAGATCATTTGCTGCTCTTTGGGGAGGAGTGAGAGTGTTCCTATCCCACACCACCATTAAGCTAACCATAGACTGTAAACATATTGATAAAGCCCTTCACTCATCAGGAAAACATGTTAGGCGTGAAGGTACCTTCACATACAGGTGAAGGTATTGCTAAAATCCTCAACATCTCATCACCAATCAGTCCCCAAATTCCTTGATGATTCAACTAACTGCAGGTGAAAAAAAATTGTTTAATGCCCTCTCTTCTGCTGATCCTTATTTGAGTTTCCCCGTTTGTCCAAGAATGACCACTGGAGAAAGTTTTCACCAAGGGATTTTTTGACAATGTTACCAAGCTTTGAAATAACCCCATCTGTATGATTCTGTCTCTGGTGTCTGAAAATTTGTAATGAATTTATCTTACAGAAAACCTTAATTGATCTTCTGTGATGTGTTTATTTACTTCAGTTCTTGCAATATATTTGCTCATTTGGATGAATTTACCACAGCAGACAGAAGAAGCTATTTACTTCTCAAATGTGTCATTGATTATTCTTTTCTTTTTATGGATAAGCGTGATTTCTAACTCAAAAAAAGTTTCAACAGACATAAAATATTTTCAAAGGTCTTTTTTACTTCACAGCAAATGCATTTACCTCTGGTGGTGTGGTCATAGTGCTACTAGACTTTGATTTAGGTCATGTACTGGAAAGTAAACTCAATCATATTCAAGGGCTCAACAGACACCCCCAAAATATTCCAGATCAACCAGGAAAGCAATGTCCTCTCTCCTGGAAATAGTGGCCCCTCATGTTCAAGAAAGGTCAGAATTGATGTCAGTACAAATTAAAATATAGTAAAAAAAATGAATGCATTCTACTACAAAAAAAAAATGTGCTTTTTAAAAATAAAAAAAATCATATATTTCTTGTTTTATATTTTGTTAGAAAAAGCTATTTTGTTAGAGAAAGTGACCAACAGAGCTTCATACAGCCCATGCTGTGAACCAGATTCACAGAATGTTATTTTATGTGCGCCTTGCAGACAAAGGTGCTAATCTAAGGAGCAGTTTTCTCACATGTGCTATGTTTTCAAGGAAAAGGGGGTATCAAAAGAATCTTGAGAGGATTTTTCCTTCTTGCTTCCCTACTAACAGATTTTTAGCAAAGTGTAGTGTTTTTCAGATATACATGACAGAAAGCATGCATAGGGATTCTCTTTAACTGGTAGAAACTAGTTGTTTCTCTATCCATACATTTTAGCACATAAATCAGCTACTTTTAACAAGTGTTGGGAATGTAAAACTGTCTCCTTTTCTTCCTCTCCCCCCACCTCTGTCACAGGAGAAAGGCTGGTTTTCTTTACACATCCATTGCTTGTTAAATTCGTTCGTTCTTATAGGTTTGGCTAGTGTCCGTAGACATAATATCTCAATGCCCATATGTTTTTAAGCAATGACTTGCCTATCTTAATAACATCACTAACTCAATTTGTTCTTAGAAATATATGGAGACCAAATACTAATGTAATAGAAAGTAGAATTAAAAACAAGGTGCCAGGACTATGTTCAATTGTTAGCTTAAGGAAGTCCTGGTTTTGTCATGCTTTCTCCATCTCTCTCCCCTCCTCACTTCACCAGAATTGTCAGCTGTTTCAGAATAGTGTAAGTAGTCCCTTTGTGAGGTACTAATGACCTTTTCTTGATTTTGAAGCTTCCCAGGAGTTAAGCAACTCCTGAATGCACATGTGCAATGATGGGTTTTCTCCAGCAAAATACATTGTAATTTTATGCAGTGTTTAATCATTATTCCTATTTTGCAAGAATATCAATAAAATGTGTTGTAATGTTTAAATAAAAGATATTCTCAACCAAATGATCATAGAAAGCATGTTTAAAAAGATGTCAGCTTACATTTATACAAGTGATAGGAGCAATCCACACCAACTGGATGCAAACCACACAGATGGCTAGCAAGTTAGAGTATTTACAAACGCCTTGGATATTTTAACATTCACACTCTTTCTACCTGCCACAGCAAATTTGAACTAGATTTTCCAGCTGCTGTCAGATCCAAATGCAAGAGTGTCCTTCATTACAAGCACCCCTACCAGGAATCCTTGGCAGTATATGTCTATCTTCCCTGTGTACTCTCTCCCCTGTAGCTTGCAATTAGTTGATAGAGTATAAAAAGAAGGACTGCAGAATGATAGAAGTGCAGATGTTTTGCCTTGCCTGGTGGAATGTGAGGGTTTTTAGAGGCAAGTTGGATGTCAAAAATGGAGACAACCCCTCCCTTGCTTAAAGGAACCGAAAACATTCAGGAATCTGTGCATGTTCAGCATGTTCAGCATATAATTATGTAATAGACTGCAGTGATGAGTAACAGCTTGTATTTCGGTGTGGCAGAGGTGGTGTAATACAATGTTTGAAAACATGGTTTTCTCAGTCCCATCTCAAATCACCACCTTCCCCTACACTGCTCTGCATTTCATGCAACCTTTCTGATTAGGCAGTGTTTTCTTCCTACTTTAGGTACTCATTATAATAACTTGAAGAATAACACCTAAATTAGACATATCACTGGTTTTTATAGTCATAGCATTTAGATGGTATATATGAGTGCCTTAACAGCTGTAATTATTTGGGTTCTGAGAGGAGACTTATTTTCAACCAAAACAAGTTTGTTGACTTCACTACTTTTGTAAACAATTCCTCCAACAACTCCTCTACTTCTGACACATTTCAACAGAGCATTTTGCTGTTGGCAAACTATCATTTAATGAAACATTGGGAAACTTACTATAACATTCATCTAAATGAATCTCTCATGCCTAAATGGGTAATATTGAAACATAAATATTTTTGCATTTGGGAGACTTTCCGCTGAGAAAACCACACATAAAATGGAAACTCTATGAGTAATGAGTGACAGTTCCTTAAAAGTTAATATTTTCTTTAATCTATTTCTATAACAGGAGAAGAGTAGAAAATACAGTGCTAAGCATAAGGCGTGCTTTTGGGATTAGAGAAACAAGCTCTGCTAGTATGTATATCTCAGACCACAGGGAACAATACACACACCACAAACACATTTTTATTTCATTTAATCAAATATAGAGGTGTCTTAAATATTTTTCCATGTTATTAAAAGGATTGAGGATTCCTTACATTTTCTTTTTTCTCTTTCTTTTTTTTTATAAAGAAAAGTAAAACTGCCCTTAATACTGGACTAAACTCTGTGATTGTCATGTAAGGTAATGAAACCATTAAATGCACAGTATTAAGAAGAGACAAGATGCAATTAGCCAAGAAATTACTCTGATCTCAGTGACATTTTCAAAAAATCATAATACAATATACATTGCAGGACATGATTGACAGTCTAATCCAGTTTTGATGGAACGTAGTCCACATACTGAAAGTAAAGCAGTACACGGCCAGATAAAGCTCACAGCTGTGAATCCCTGATATGTCCTTACAGTCTTGTCACCCAGGAAATTCCTCAGGTTTAAAAGATGATGAAAGTATCGACCATTAATGACAGGATCATCTCCTACCCTGAAATAAAATGTACTAATCCCTTTTGCTAGGTCTATGAATTCCTAATATAAATTATATAAACTGTAGTAATTCATCTCTGTTAGCACAGTTGTGTTTGGAAATTGTACAGCAGTCTTTGCCCTATTTGAAATGCCAGATGAAAGCAAGACATGTTCGTTTAAGCTGTAGCATAAAGTAATTTAACACAGGGGACAGAATAACTTCTGGATAATGAGCAGTATATATGTAAAAGAAGGAAGTTCTGAAGTTCTAAAGTGGCCTGATGGATTTATGCCTGATCTTAGAAAGAGGCCAAAAATATAAATATAGGAAGTATGGTTAAATGCAGGTGCTTTGTTAGACATTTGTAAGATGATTTAATGATTGAGTCATACCAAATACATCCTCTAACTTCAAAGAGACATACAATGGTCATTTATGTCTTACAAATAATTTGGATGGTAACCTATCCATCATGTTAAAATAAGTAATGTGGATCATACTGGATTATACTGCAAGGGGGGAAAAATAAAAAATTAATCTGGAGTGACATTTACAAACACATTTGAATTTCTGTAATCCATTTTTGATAGTACATGGGTTGCATGTGTCCATCAAGCTGGATTTGCAACCATGTGCTCATGTGTCATTGACGCCTATAGCATTGGCTAGACAAACAGTCATTGATGAAGTCAGATAGTTAACCATCTAAAGGGCATTCAAGGCATCTGTAAATATTAAAAAGCACAAGGCTAGATCATGGATACTTTTCACAGAAGCAATGACAGTACAGAAATGCAAGGTTATTAAAAGAAATACCTGGAATCCATGGATGTAAAGTAAAATTCTTCAATAACAGTGCTTACTAGTTTTAAGAGTAAAGCCAGTTGAGAGAGAATATTGCTAATGAATAATATTTTCAAAAACCCATGTTTGTTCTAGAGGTAGCTTTTCAGAAGGATTCCATGTTTTGTAGCCTCTTTGCGTTGTGCCTCTGACAAAAGTCTATAGTAGAAATCACTGCACATACAGACAAAACAGAGTCTGGTGTTATTAAGGGCTCTGAGAACACTTCAGGAAGCAGAGCATGAGAGAGTAAGTTCTTTCATGTCTGGCTAACATTGCTTTTGCCAGTTATGTTCAGAATCATTGCAGTGAGATCAAAAGCTAACACTACACTTAAGTTTCCACAACTTGTGGGATTAAAGATATCCCACAGGTATGATGGACTACAACTGATTCAAACTCTTCTAATTTCAGCAGGTTTCAGTGTAGCTTGAAATATGAACCAAACCAAAACTGATGGCATGCCATTTTCAAATCACCTCATAGAACCCACAAAACCCTCCAAAAAGCAGCAGAAATCTATTAGTCATTTGAAGCATTCAAATAAAAGTTCAATAGATAATGTCAGACCAAAAACCAGAACTCAACTTTGAACATCTACCCAAGCTTACATGCAAAGAGGTGACTAATAGATTATGCCACTTTGTGAGTCAGACTTAGAGAAATACTGCCTTTCCATCCTGAGGATTTGATTTATTCAAGCTGGGTAGTAATAGAGATAAATACAACTGGGTTTGTAAGTAGCTTATATTAAATTCAAGGGTTTGTTTGGGGTTTTTATAAAGTTTACTAAAAGCTGCAATTTAATGCTAAATTCTATTTAAAAGATGTTTGAATCCCAAATAGCCTCTGGATAATTTTCATTTGTCTATGTTCTATTTATTCAACATAGACATATTTTTTCATTATCTTATCTATCAAGACCTTGAACATTTGGAAATACTATTGACATAAAGCAGAATTAGAAAGCACAAAATACAGCATTAAATGACAAGATTTTATTGCAATAGTGTACATACAAGAATACACTTTAGATTACTATCATAACTAATATATTGCCATGCTGATAAGAGAATGGCAGAAAAAGAATACTTCATACATTAGCAGATTGAAACTAGGAATGTGATGATTATCTTTGATTTCACTAAATTTGGTAGTAATCAAGGGCCATCAGCAGCTCCTAGGAGGATCTCTGCCCACCACAGCATCTCATCCTAGTCCAGAAATACTGCAAGTTAGAAAAGTGTATTATAAAGCAGGGCTGCTCATACTGCTTGCAATATCTTCCATAAGTCTACCATGAATTTCTTCTTAAAACTCAGCAAGGCTTCCTCAGGGAAGATTTTTCTGTTTCTGTTCTGAGTCAGACACTGTGCAATCTTTACTCACTGTTATAAATTAGCTGTGAATGTGCCTTGCCTACACAGCTTCATGTCAGTAGGTTCTGTCTTTCCCCCTTTTTAAAAATGAACAAAAATTGAAGTATATTCCAAATCAAGGAAAAATGAAAGAACACCTGTATTTCAAGGTCTAGTTTTTTCTTGTAATACAGATTTTCCCAAGGAGAGAGGCAAAAGAATGAAAAAGAAAGTCTTCTGGGTTTGTATAGTAGGTGCTTTTATGTTCAACAACAGTACAATTGTATTCTTTGTTTTTAAGTATAACTGTCTTTATTTGAGGTAAATGAAGATTATTGGCCCAAATTGTTTCAAATTGTTTTTGATTACCTATGCTATAATCTTTAGCTGAACAGATATTCAGAGTTGCCTTTTTCTTTTCCCATGTGTACAATGTGATCATGGTTTGGTATTTTTATTATTACTTAGGGAATATAATAAAAGAGGACAACTTTGATTTTAACTGTTTTAAAAGTAAACAAATATGTTAAGCTTTTTAAAAATAACAAATACATTGACATTTTTGGATGTTTACCTAGGTTTCAGTACTTTGCCATTTATATTCAATTTTTAAGCAATCAGCTTCAATTCTGGCATAGTAATTTATTAGAGAATCCAGATTCCTTTGAGAAAAATCAAAACTGATGATGCCAGCAGACTCAACATGAGAGAATAATACTGTTAGTTTGCTATATGAGGATTTAAAGGGAGAGAAGAGGAAGATGCTGTGAAAAAACTGAATATTTTAGTGTTTGATGTGCTAATTGTGCAAACCTTGTTTTTTGGTAATCTTAGATTTTTAATACATATAATGCTATATGTTGTGATAAATCCTAAAGTTCTTTAAATATAATTGTACACACTGCAAGTTAAAGGGTTCAATGTCATTTTGCATGTGTAATTCCAGTATCAGCTACACTAGGTATCCTTTTTTATATTTGTCTGCTTTTATTAGTCTTCTATGATTTGTTCTTATTTCTGCAGCAAAATCACAACAGCTAAAGCCATTATTTGTAATTAGTTTTTATAAGGCCTAAATTTCTGATATTAATAGCCTGATAATAAAGAAAACGGTAGGTGTTGCTACCATCAGTGGTGAAGTAAACGAATTTGCTCTAAGGCTAAAAAAAAGGAAAATGAGAAATGCTGTTTATACTTATTTCAGGAGGTGATGCCCAGTGTTTCCATTTGGCCCAAACTCCAAATGCTATTTTTTCCTTTAAAAAATCAAAAAATTATGTATTTACTGTGTTCTGAAACACCAGTGATGTTTCATATACTACTACAGACTTGTTGATGTGATATTTAATGTGGGAAAAAGACTCGTGATGGTCTCTAGCCAAACATAGATAATAATATTTCACAGGATATAGTGCCTGACTATAAAAAAAAGCTCTGTATAGTCATATGAAAAGCATTAGAAAAATATGAAAGAATAAATCACTTTCAGTCTAAAAGGATTCCGTGTGCTTCTACAATTAAAAGAGCATAGTGGAAGACCTGAATGCTGTTTTTGGAGGACAGGTGCGTGGGGAAAAACCTTGTCCACTTAAAGACAATGTTAAATATTTTTCAAGATTTGAAATCACTTTTTGGAACATCTGTTATGGCTAATTAATTACTTTAATTTGCTTTAAGTTGTGTACTTGAAGATGAATAGTGCACGATAACAAGGCTGGGCTTTGTGAGGAAGACCTTTGGTAGTCTGTACCTTGTGCTGCCTCATTACAGAGCTAGTTATCTGCAGGAAGCCTGACATTGAAAGGTACTACACGTCCCATAACACCCTCCCTTAACTGTGATGATTGTAGTTTCTTCCTAAAAGTGATGATTAGGAGGGAGAAAAACAAAACTGAAAGCTGTATGAATATTTCATGTAAATGTAAGCAGGCACTTACTGGACGCAGACCTTGATTGATGCCAGAGTGCCTCTAAATGCCTTGACATTGAAGGCTTTAGACTTCCCTTTCCACAGTGGCTGCTTCAAGAGCTACAGTTAATAGAGGAATATAGCTGTATTTCACTGAAGAGCTCTTTATTACTGCCTGATATTAAACAAGACCACAAGCCTTAAGTTTGACTAAGTGAATATAGCTACAAGAGTTTGTGGATATCTAAATGAGAGAAGATACTTAAGGCTTATTCTCCCTCTGTCTTCCTGTTCTGGAGCTCAATTGCTTGCATCAGTTTTAAATTCCTTCCTATGAAGAAGTGAATCAGCAGCATATGAAGAATCAGCCATAAATTGCTCTAGAGTACCTCTGTTCAACAAAGCACCAAATGGAAATGTCTAAACAATTTCTTACAAGGAGGCAAGTGTTTTTCAAACATATTGAAATAAATCTAATTATGCAGATTTAAAAACTTAGAATTTAAAAATTTTTCCCAACAAGGATTTTGACGTGCTGTTGAAATATTGATCAAAGAGAAAGATACCTATTCTTTCAAGGATTGGGTTATCTTTTGCTTTCATAGGGACACAAACATTTCTGTGTATGTGCTATGTAAGAGTCCAATTCTGTCATACATTTGAAGTGGCCTCTTGAAAAGAGAGTGGCCTTTTTTAGTGGAATAGTAATGTATGCAAATAGTTTAGAAGCTGAAATCAGTGTTGTAAAAGAATAGTATTTCAAAATCAGTCAAATGAAGGAACCATATTTTGAAAGTTGACAGTGAGATGTTTCATGGTGAGTGTGAGCTGGTGATCATAATATGTGCCTACCATGTTTTATTAATGGACAAATCACCCTTTGAAAAAAGCTCTGTGACTACCATACAATATCATCAAGATTATGGACTACACTTTGCAAATATTTAAATTTTTAAGCCTGATTCATGAAACTCCTTACTTCCAGCTCTGATGCATTTAGGCAGAAATTTTAATCAATATGTTAGTAAAATAAATGGAATTATTCCTTACAGGGAAACCATGCCTTTGTTTTACACATTAAAAGGCATTTCTGTTTCTACCACCCATCTCAAATCCAGTGCACCATCAGCAGGAGGACCATGGGATCACATTTTTATTCCCCACACGCGTTCCCTCAGGTGCATAAAGGACTGAATTGGCCCTTCCTGAGCATCCATGCAGGTGTGTGTTCTAAAGCTCTGTTCTTCCAGTGAGTTTGTTCCTCAGGCGGTTTGAGAAAAGAAACAGCTAAGCTGGTTCTGTCCATTGTTATCACAAAAGCTTGAGTAAGTTTTCCATAGAGTTTTTCCACATAATTGCTAACTATACCAGTAGAAGAAAATAAGTGCTTTTTTATTCTTTTTTTCCTTTCTTTCTTTTTTTAATCATTGCAGCATATCATCTCCTTTGTGCTAGATTTGGATACTTTCACTTAACTTGTGTTTTGACATGAGATGTCCAGTAGCTAAAAATAAAATAGAATTAAACTTATATTTTAAATTCCTTTTTTTTTTTCTAATGTTTCACTTTAAAAAATAAAGCAAAAATGAAATAGTTAGAGTCTCTTCTAAATGAATGTGCTGGGCCTTGGCTGTTTATAGGATATTGAATTACATGTAACAGAGATTTTTAGCTGCCTTCTT
Organism: Agelaius phoeniceus; assembly: GCF_051311805.1. Classification (NCBI taxonomy): domain Eukaryota; kingdom Metazoa; phylum Chordata; class Aves; order Passeriformes; family Icteridae; genus Agelaius; species Agelaius phoeniceus. Next base: position 33,360,688 of record NC_135270.1, on the reverse strand, counting down.
CATATTGATCACATCTATTTATGATTTCTTCTGAAATAAAGGACCTGCATTCATTTCTGCTGAAATAAGTAGGAGTTTTCTCTATTGGTCTAGCAGCAACTGACTTAGGTATACTGGCTAGCATATTTTCCAAATTCTCACAAATTTCCTTTTTATTTTAGGAGTTTCTGTATTACCTAAAGCAGAATGTGAAGAGGAGTGAAGGGTATCTCTAAGGTAAAATTGTAGGAGATGCCATACGCCAGCTACTGCAATGTGATTTCTGTTTTACAATAATACTTTTAAATTGCTGATAGTTGTGTACCAGTTAACAATGTTCTGAGCACTTTCCAGCTGTGAGTGGTCCTTATGTGCCTGCTCATGCCCACATCTGATTTTGTGTGTTATTGAGCTGACCATATATTTTAAGAACACTAAAGCCCATATGCACACTTATGCCCATATAAAAATGTCATACAACACTGATTTTAAGCTTGTGCAGGTGGATCACGACCACAGAGTGAGTTAACAGAGCAAAAATGAGCCTTGGTAATGTTAAAGCCTGATTGTTTCTACGCAGGTGTAGTGTGCCAGTATTTTTTATGCTCTGTTGAGAGAGGGAAGACAAGACCAGGACTACAAAGCTGCATGAAAGGACTTGAAAAACGACAAGTTAATGAATATTGGATCACTTTGCTATTAAAAATAAATGCAGATTTAATCTTAACATTTCATAATCAGTCATGCATCTGACTTTAATATCTGTAAACTTGGACTCATATCTTTGTGCACTAAAACTAAGGCTCTAATTTCCTACAGATGCAGCCTGGTCCTGTGTGTCTCGAGCAAATGAGTGAAGTCACTCCTGCTACCTGCTGGAACGACAGGTAGATGGTTATTCAGGCAAGAGCAGTAGAATTTTGATGCCACTGTTAGATATTTATGAAAAGAGATGCATTGAATTTTATCTCAGTAGATCAATTTTCAGGACAGAGTTCTTAACAGTGTATTCATAGGCTGGGTACAAAACCAATTTTATCTGCTTCACTGGTGTGTGAACTGTATAAGGAAAGACATCTCTTTACTCTCTGATAGCTTATCTTCCCTGGTGACCATTTATGCGTGCTCTTGTAAATATACATATTTTACAGAAAAAGCTCTTTAAACTATCCTTCGAGATGACCTTGAAATGGAAGCATTTGAATCTTCCAGGAAATTAACAGCAAAGTCTCTTTTGATAATGACTGGTAGGGTGGGAAATGCCACTCAAAGCAGAAGTAATAATCAGTGCTGCAAGCTATTTAATAGTACAGGTCTATGACGGAATAAGATTTTTACAAGGAAACATACAAAAAGAAAAATATACCTACTCCTCCATCCCTGAAAAGTTTCTTAGGAACTGATAGATTTTTCAAAAATAATTGTTCGGCAAAGTGGGGCTGCTGTTTAAAAATATTTAAAGTAAACAACAGGAAAAATAACCAGTGGGGTTTTGTTTCCTGCTAGGCATATAAACACAAATTATATTTAGTTCTATGAATAGAGAAAATAATTACACTTTTCCATGTGATACACTGAAAGCATGAAAATATTTATCATGGCAACATAAGGCATTTCTTATATCTTAGTGTGTAGTTCATCGTCATTATTTCATTCCCTTTTTTTCCACCTTTTTTTCTCACTTTTCCACCAAACAAAGCTTCTTACAGATGAATCCCTCCAATTAAAATTATAGGTTCATACATTGTAAATATATATGTGGAGTGAACATTGATATCACCTCACTTATATCCACTGCCCTTACTTATAAATAAATCCTTATAAATAAATCCATATATTCTTTTTTTATCTATACATAAACAGAATTATAACTCCATGCCCAAATTCCCTCACACAGATGCACACTATAAAAATACTCTTCTCTATAAATGTCTTCAAGCATACGCACTTTTGTCCCTAACAAATGTATGCTTTGCATGTGCACGTGCACGTTTCACAGAGCACACTTTCCTGTGTGCTCGCCAGCCCACATCAAATGCCTCTAGTTGCTTTTTCTTATGGTGTCTCTTCAAAGATGCTGATATAAAAATTCTCTCATTTCTCTATGTCTATAGCTTGTACTATTCATAGAAATATTCACTTTCTCTACACAAGCACACACAATCCTTACAGCATTCACTATGTACATGTACAATCTTTTGTAGTAGCAGCTTGATTAACCATGGACTCATGTTAAAATTTTATAGGTAGAACTTTGAAATACACCTCTACAATACAAGGTATTCCCTTTTAACTACACTAACAGTATCAAAATACTTAGTTTAGCAAATGCACAGGAAAGAAACTAAAAGATCATTGACACAACAATAACTCACTTATTGCCATTTTGAATTTTTGAATTGACACCATTACTGTGGATTGTACTCGTTATTAACATTTTTGAAAATATGAGAAATCAAAGACAGGTTGAACAGTGACTTTGGGACAGGCACCCAGAAAGGAACATAGAAATTTTGCTTGAAGTTGTAGGAGAGACAAAGCTTTGACTGGAATTCAAACTTGCAAAAGATGCCAGGAATAACAAGGAAGGTATTAGTATGTGAGCAGCAAGCCAAAGCACGAGCTGTGGGTCCACAGCTGAACAAGTTAGTATAATCTGACGGGTCAATTAAATATGATAAGGAAAAAGCTGAAGTACTAAATGCTTTCTGTGCTTTGGTGTTGAAGGGTAAAGTTAGCTCCCAAGTCTCAGTGCCAAGAAGCAGCAACAAAGCAAACAGTGAAGTGAAGTGAGCTAAGAGCTAACAGCAGTTTTTGAACATATGAAAGTTTATGGGACCTGATGGGCTGGGTCTGAGGGTGCTCAGAAAGTTGGCCAAAAGCACAGCAAAGTCCCTCTGTTTCACCTCTGAAAGGTCATGGAGAACAGGTCCAGTTCTCAATGACTGGGAAAAGTACAAATATATACCCCCCTCCCAAAAAGGAGATCTGGGAAACAACAGAGGAGTCAGCTTTAAGTCAGTCCCAGGACACATTGTGAAACAGGCCCTCATAGAAGCTGTTGCCATAAACAAGAAAGACAATTGGAAAACACAACATGGGCTGGTCAGTGGCAAACTACTGATCAACTGATTGCCATCAGTGTTGAAATAACTTGCTCAGTGGATGAGGGCAGAGCAGAGATTGCTATCTGACTCCATTTCAGCAATACAGTTGACACAGCTTCCATAATTCATTTCAAAAATTACACTATGAAATGGATCCTAGTCTATAAGGACTATGTATATCACACAAAAGAGAGTGGTAGTAACCATTTAAGAAAGGAAGCAAAACCCATGAGTTTGTCTCAGATATGCCATCACTGATATATTACATCTACCTAAACACTTTGTTAAACTTTTCTAAATGTTTTGGTTTTATTCTTATTCTTAATAAAAAGCTGTGGATTTTTCATGCTATTCATGAATATAGATCCAAAAAAATGTACTAGTCAGAAAGAAAATATTGGGGAAGAACATCAGATATTTTTGTTTATCAAAAGAGCTCGCTATTAATCACTAATATTTTTCTTTTTAGTGAAAAACACTGATTTATCTAAGGTAGAGTTGCTAGTAATCCATCAGATTTAATTATGATTTAATTGGGAAGCTTCTTTAGATAGGAATAAGACACCGTAGTTCATAATAAGCAATAATCCAGTTATTTGAGAAGTGAGGAACTCATATACAAGTTATTTTGCCAAATCAGTCAGAGCAAGGACTTTTACGTCTATGCATGCACCAAATACATCTACAGTTGTTTAAATCAGAAATAATAATATTTTGTTTCATCTGTGCTTCTAACTACAATAAATCCACATGAAAGGTTTTGGTAGGTCCTTCTCAAAGGGTAAGCAAAAAGCAACCCTACTGAAAAATAAGGCACAAAGGGAAAGCAAGTTTAGGCTGTGATATCTGAGCTACTCTGACTCTTGTTCAATTACAAATACCTCTTTTTACTGATCACTGATGATACTGATGGTTGTACACTGGGTTCTATAAACTTTCAGAAATGTTTTGATGCTGACCTTAGACTAGCCTTACATTGTGTAAAAGAAGTGTAAAATTTCAGTCAGCTCAATTTAAAACACTTCAAAGATAATCATTGGAACTACATTCAAACAAAGGTAAATTAACTCTAAATGTGGCCAGAGTGTATGAGATATTTTGCCTCTAGAACTAAATTCTGAAATATTTCATATTTATATTAATCATGAAAGCCCATATTTTTAAAGTCTGAATCCTTTGTGACATTCAGAAAATTTTTAAATTTACATAACTAAAATCAATGAACATCACTTTAAAATATAAAAAAAAAATACTGCTTTTTAACATCTCTGTTTTGAGATGGCATCAACAAAAACTCAGGTATACAGGCAGAAGAGGTTTTCTTCATTAACTGTTGCATGGATTATCATAGACTAACTGTCATTGCTATGTTATTTGGAAATCTGTTTTTAATCCAGCAGCACCATATTGCTAATGATTGAAACATCTACCAGCAGAATCTTTTCTAACAGCAGAGAAATGACATGAAATTGATTTTAATTAGGCTTTGGAAAAAAAGGAATTATGTAGAATTCAAAATCCATTGTTCAAGTCATATGCCAGCCAAGCTGTGTAAGAGGTTTATACAGCTAACTGGACATTAGGGACCCATGTTTGTGCTCAGAAATGTACTAACCATTTAATAGAAAAATGTAAGGGATATGTTCACTTACAGCATCTCTATCTAGGTAGTGATTTAATTATGATTATAATTGTAACCAAGAAATAGACAAAAGCAGAGGCCAAATTCTGTTCTCCAGAGCAAAGTTCAACAGGACTATAGGGATTTTTTTCAGAGATGAAGAACATTTATCTGCATCACATGTTAAATAAGCCTGCATCACTGCATGTGAGCATTCTATGAAAATATGGTTATTCTTAAAATCAGGTCCATTCTTGCTGAAAAATAAAAATCAGAAAGCAAGTTGTTGACTGATATATCATGCCAGATCCAGAAACCAAAGCCAGATGCTTGATGTATTTTAATTTTTTTAGTAGACTATGAGGAAAACAAGCAAATCTCCATACAAATGCTTTTCTCTAAATGACATGTATTTTTAGGTACTAAAATGTTGCCATCAAAAGCTGAATAGGCATTGACTTTTCATGCTGACCTACAGGTATATGAATAACTGACCATAAGAAATACAACATTAAGAATTCTGACATACACAACCAAGCTTAAAGAATTTTAAGTTTCCAAGTGAAGATTTCAAAAAGCTTCTTTTAAAAATACAAGACAGTGCAACTGTTTAAATTAAGAAAATGTTCTGAATTGCAATAGGAGAGCCAACTTAGTAAGATTTTTCTCATTGAAATGTCATTGTTATTTAGAAGAATACTTATTATAAGAAATGCTTATTAAATTTATTGCACTTAGGTTTAAACAATTATTTCCACTTCGGATGGTTCAGAAACTCTGATCCCATATTTTTTCTGCATATTTTGCTACAAGGTCTTGCTGGAACTTTGTGGAAGATTTGCTTTGGATAACCAAAGCTGTCTGTCTGAGTTGAAGATTTATTTTGTTTATTAACCATAGTTCATGATAAACAAATGTCAAAGTCAATTATGTAGGAATTTTGTCTTGCGACCTGGTGAAAAAAAATTTAGACTGCTTCAAAAGAGAACAAGTGGGGAAAAAAGACAAGGACAGAAGGCAAGTAAAAAATAGAAGGCCCAGATAGAGGTTAAAATCATCACCCAGTACAGTGAAGATCCAAGTATTTAAAGATGGTAATTCCTTCTGATCTGGAAAGTCAATTACATACTGGGACTATTAAAAGCAGTTTTAAATGTCAAGTTTGAACATCCCCAAGGATGGGATTTGCTGAACCTCTCTGTACAACCTGTTTCAGAAGTGCTTCACTTCTCTTACTGAGGGTTTATTTCCCAGTAATATCCAATCCAAATTCGTCTTGCTGCTGCTTCCAATTTCTGTGATTCATCTTTGTATGCATACCTCTCTCCTCTGAGAAGAGTTTTTCTTCCTTTTCTCCATAACTCCCCATAAGGTACAAAAGACTGCAAACAGAAGCCTGTCAGCCTCTCAATTGCAAGCTGAACAAAGCTGGCTCGGCCTCTAAGTGTGTTTGTGTAAATCAAATATGCATGTGTACATATCATGTACTCCAGTCTCATACCTGAGGGGGCACCTGAGGGGGACCTGTCTTGGGGGCATTCTGCTGGAATCTCCCCAGTTTCTCACTCTCAAGGGAACAGAACAGGACACTGCACTCCAGGTTCAGCCTCATGGATTCCAGGCAGAAGGGAATTACCATTTCTCTTTGTCCCACCGACTACGTTCTTACCAACAAAACCCTATCAGTGGTTAATGGTATTGCCTCAAGGTTGTGTGCCTGTTTCATGACCAGGTTGTTGTCCATCCCAGCCCACAGACTACTACTGCATTGCTAGTTAGTCTGCAACATATACTGTTGGATGGGATTATTGCATTTGAGGAAGGATTTTGTATTCTTCCTCTTCTTTATACAACTGGAAAAGGTTTCAGTAAGGACTTCCTTAACATGCTCATTTTTTTCTTGAAAGTGTCCTGTAATATCCTTGGATTAAGACAGTATTGTGGAGTCAATTGATCTTATCACCTAAAAAAAATTCAGAGCAAGTATATCTCTGGTCTTTCTACAACTTTGACACAAACTGGTTTTCTATCGTTTTGATATTTTATTTAGTAAAGCTTTGGAGGGCATGTAACAGAATATCCAATTTTAGAATAACTGATTTTTTTTATTTTTTTATTGCTAAGACTCCCTTCTTACAAAAGCATTTAATCCAATATTCCAACCAAGGGTAGCCCTTTTAAATATAACACAGACAGGCAGCTGCTGTCTTAAAATGTGAATTTTAAAACCATCTGCTATCAGTGACATCTGCCCATGCTCCAATTGGTAAATGCTCTTCCTTTTTTCATGAAACTATGCTGCTTTTTCTCACCTATTGTAAAAATATCATACAAGCCTGGCACTATTAGAAGAGTTTCCCATTCATTTCTATTGCAAGCCCACAGGAACCCGTGGATAATGTCACTGTTTGGCAGCTGGGTTTGCATATTTACATATATATGGATAGATGGATTTTCTTTTCAGTGTTAATTTGAAAAGGAATTTAGAGGACTGACACACAGAACTTTGGTACTAGCTTAATTTAAATTGTTGAAGCAAAATAAAATAGCAATCTATCAAGTCAGTCCTCTTAGGCAGATTTTTCCTTAGAGCAAAAATGACCATCTTGGTAAGTCAATAAATCAGGTCTCAGTTCAGTCTGTGCAGTCTCTTTGGAAGCCCTGTTACACAGATGAAACTGAGGGCCCTTGGACATAAAGCTTCTCCTGAAAACAGCTAGAGAAATGCTTCACCAGTATTGTGCAGTGCTGCAAGATAGGGCAAAATACATTCCTATCACAAGGCTTATATCAGTATGACTTCTGTTTGCAGAAGCATTTTAGTCTGAAAATGTTAGCATCCAGAAGCACATAAATCACTGAGAAGAGGAAGCAATGTTCTCTAATACTGTGGAACAGAGCATTCATAATCATTATGAGTGAAAGGAGGTTGGGAAGGAGGAGGAAAAAGCTACAAAAAACCGAGTATCTTTATTTTTACTGTGTCAGTATTCATGGTCCTACTTAATTTTACCTTGGGAAATAGATCAAAAATTAAACTGTACAAATAATGAATATTTCACACAACAAAGACAATCAAAAAGTTTGATGCCAAGATCTCTTCAAGCAGCTTGTGAAAACCCTTAAGAAGGTGATATACTGGCCTACCTCATATTTTCAAGATTCAGCTTTCCAACTTGCTCTACCTTTCTAAGAACTCTTTAAAAATCATTCTTCTGTTCATTAATTTTCAAATTAAATTTGAAATCAAATCTATTATTTCCACTTCTCCTCAGTGCACTTTACCTCATATTGCAAATGCTGTAGACAGAGGTGAGTAGACTGTGCAAACATTTTAAAAAAATAAATAATTTCTGTCTAAATTTAACCCATTAAAGGAACCTTGAGTATTTTAGACTATTTAACAAATTACAGTTTTTACTTTGTTGACTGGACAAAGGCAAATTATGAACAAGTCCAGAAAAGAAGAATTCATAGCAGGAAAGATGAAAGACCCCTGAGTGGGAGAGGTACTAATGGCCTTTACAGTAATGCAGCAGCAAGAACCTTAATTCCAGAGAGCTTTTCACAATTCTTTTAATATTTCTTTTTCTTTATCATAGCATAATACCTGGCTTGACAACAGAAATGTTAACATTTAGGGCTCTATTCTTCAAAACGTCACGCTCTATTAACACTGTTTTTCTCTGGGATTTACCCTGTCAAAGAAGGAATCGCCAAGGAGTAAAGTCTATGGTTGTCTTATCACTAAATCCTTCTTCTCAATGATGCACAGATGACTAAGTACTTTTGGTGCCATTTCAAGACAGAAAGTTTAAACAGGTCATTCTAAGGTTAGGATAGTAGGAATATTTTCTTGCACATGCCAGGTGTTTTATATGCAAAACAAACACAAAACTCTCAGGTATTTAAAAATAAAAAAGTAGGTAAGTCATAAGTGCATGAGGGCAGCTCTACTTGCTGTCATCTTGTTTAAAGGCATTTGACTACGTGTAATTGCACACGACAAAGTTCCTCACAAGGCACGCTTGTTTTACCTGTACCTCTGATGTATGTTAACATGGGTGTCATCCTTTATGTTCCTTCCAGGATGTGCAGCTGTGCTTTGCTAGGGTTCTCCCCTCTGCGTGATGCAATGGTGCCTCACACCCAGGAAAGGAAGGAGGTGAGGCTCCTGAGTGGGTTCCAGCTGAGGCCCCAGTGGGTCCCCACGCAGCTGCCTCTGTCTGTGTTTACACACAGTGCCACACCTGGACTGCAAGCACTACAGGGCCCACAGAAACTGGCTGTGGGACCCTCAGGAGCATTTGCATATTAACCAAGGGAGCAGTGAGGTTAGGCACCTTATGTGCTGGACTATGAAAGGACCGAGGGAGGCTGTTTTTGCAGGCAAGTTGAAAGAATCTCACCTTTTTTCAGGCTCTGCACCTCCAGCATTTGGACTGGCAACTCAGAATGAGAACTTAATCCACAGCATACATAGTCTGTGGAGGAAAAAAATCACAGCAGAAGTCAAATTAGGAGTAGCTTAAGGATGTTGAATTGTTTTATAGAGTGCTGAGCAAATACTGGGTTTGCAAAATGAAGTTGGAAGTTTTACCTTTATTGTCATTTGACTGAATTGTATGGGACTGTGTTTGCACAGAGGCTTTTGTGCTTCCTCCAGTAATTATCAGATGATAGGAAAAACGGGAAACATGGATGTGAACCTGTGGGGGAAACCTGTGTGTGAACAGCTACATGCAAATATAACTTCAAGATAGGGACATAAATGTGAATACTATTTACTTAAAAGTTACTCCCTTTCCATTTCAATACTTTAATTTTCTATTGTTCAAAATATTCTTTCTCCTTAAAATATTTCTTTGGCTAAAATCTAGGATTCAACAGTTGCATGTAGGCTTTGAAGATTAATTTTTGGACACTTAATTTCCCCTACAAAGTAGTGGCAAAAATCTCCTTCTTACATCACTTTTATACTGGAAAAATGCTGAGCAACAGTCAACTAAAGTGCTTCCTGTTTTGTATAAGTAAGAAGCAAATTGGACCAGCTATTTAGATGCAAAGATACATCTTAAGGAAAATATATTGGAATAAATGGAGAGATTCTTAATAAGGGAAGAGAGGTTGCACTTAATAGAAAGAGCATATAGAGACCCTGACTGTGGCTAATGTGCATAAAAAATTCAGCCTGTCAGATCCTCACTTTTCTAATTCAGTAATCTAAATAATTTATTTGACATTTTAGCTCAAGATGACCTTTCTTGGGAAAAAATTACTGTTTTAAACTTTTAGCAAGTGCAACCACTGCAGAGGAATGCTGTTGAAGTCTGCATTTTCCCAAATGAATAAAGGTTAATCTTGTACAGCTCAAACACATTTTTGACCCTTTTAAACAAGTTCACAAAAGTCATTTAATTTTTTTAATAAAATTTCAATTATATTGCAATATTTGTGTTAAATGAGCTGCCTCCCCTCCTCTTTTTTGTCTGTTGCTCAGAAGCCATTACCCATTTGTTATGATGGATTTAGGCAAAGGACTTTTTTTGAATGACTAAAGGTGCCATTCTACCAAATGTTACTTATAAAGAAAGTTCCATAAATCAAGTGAAGATACATGGTAGATTAATAGGTGAGTAGGTTAAAACAGCCACAAGTAATAGCAAAAAAATGACTGTCCAGAAGTTCACAGTTCCCAGATTGGTCACTTGACTCAAGTAATCAGCCTCAGAGCAATGCCACAAAAAATGACCATGTCCGTCTGTCCCTGGATTCTCTTCCTCTTACTAAACAATCCTATATTTTGCAGAGGGCATTTCAGTGGTTCTACTAAAGGACATTTAGTGTAATTTTACTTGGCTATTTCAGATAATTTATCTAAATTTCCGACAGGTCACTAAAAAAATCTTTCAATGTAAGGATTAATATACCCCCAATTGTACATAATAAAGGCTATAATTCTCTCAGGGTGTTCAGGTGACTTTATAGGGGTACATTATTTATTGTCGAAAATGTGAATTTGCTAGAATGGCTGAAATATCACAAAGGTTTCAGAGTCTCTGTAAAATCTGCAGTGCAGCTGTCAGCTATGAGAGGACCTAAGAGTAACCAGCTAACAAAGAAATGGATGACCAGCCCTATTGAAGTCTCTCATGAGATAAAAATGTAGGGTTTAGTGTTGTGTTCAAATTAGATCTTTTTCCCCCACATTATTTTCCTCCCCTAATTTGCATCATTCGTGTGGTTTCAGATGATTGTATTACTCATATCGGTGTGCAACTGGAGTAATTTCAGTGTAGTCAGTATGAAGCTAGTGAAAGTTTGATGTCAGAGGAGAAGCAGTACACTCATCTCTGCTGTGATATTCTCTTCTCGTGTCTCACTGATGTCAGTTAGTGCTTTCTTTTCTGACATAACAGTGGGGGTTTGATCTGATACGCCCGCACATACCAGTCAAAAACTGCTACAAAAACAGGGAGGTGAATGATCAGTGAGGCTTATGTTCCTAAGGCATTTTGGCAGTTTTAAAATCCAATGTAAATGTATTCAGCTTCTTACAGGCTTTCAGTGTTATTAACTCTTAATTAACAGTACTGGGATTATCTATCTTGCAGAAAGTGTAGAATTGCAGAGGCAACTTAGTTTGCAGGAGTTTATGATGTTGGGTGTGATACTACATGGAAGACTCTGTATCACTGCCAGGGACAGTCTGTCACTAGAAGTGGTGCCGCTGTTCTCGTTCCACACACGGATCAACCTTGTGAACCCTTCAACCCTTAGTACCATGCTAAAGCATGGAAATCCAGCCTACATTGCTCTTCCACACATTCTAGTGACAGGAAGCACCAGGCACAGCCACTCCAACACAGCACAAGGGTGAGTTTATCATAGCTCTGGCTAATTCATGAACAGTTAGAACCCTGCATATGCATCTATTACAGTTGCTCCATTAAGCAGGAAAATGGAGACTGGACTTACAGGGGAGCTAGCCCATGTGAGTGTTTACCTAAGGCATGCCCACTGGCTGCCTCAAGGCATCTAAGTTTACAGAAGGAGAGGTACAGTTACTGGATAGGCAGCACTTTATGCTTGCTTGTATTTGTCTATCTCACGTGCTTTCAGCAGCTCTCAGCCTTCTCAAGCAGATGACTGACCAGAGAGCACAGCCTCATGCAGTGGGACAGTATGGGGCTATAGTTTGTGCAGTTCACATTGCACCATATAAGGATGGTTTGCACTTTATCAAAATGCAAAATGTCATGGAAAAAGAGAAATAGTAAAATTCACAGCTATTTTGGGCCATGATCACTCCACCGTTAAACTTCTCAAAGAAAGAAAATCTTGCATTTCACAGTTTTATTCAGTGGTATTCAGTCTGAAAACTGATAAAACGGCACTGATTTGGAGCAAATTAAATTGGTTTAATAGGATTAAATTGAGAATTTGAAATGGAACATGTATTATTAACAGGAGAAAATGTTTTGAGCACTTCACTGGGTAAAGCTAATGAAAGGGAACTGTGAGCAGTAAACTGCATATGCTGCCATATGAATTTCAGTCCTGTTTGGCATGATTGCAGAGTGACTGTATGCAAGAGCACTGGTATATTGGTTTAGGGAAAAGGGAAGTCCTGATCTCTTGCCAAAGCTGACCTGAAGTTTATGTCATTGATTACTAGGGGCTAGTCCTGGTTACTTGTTCTGTTAATCTTGTACTAGCTTTGTGTCTTCCTTTCTGCATGTAAATAATGTATTTTTTATTAAACCAATAGGTAGTATTAAATTGTACTAGAAATCTCATTAAGATTTAAAGTGTCCATAAACAAACAGTAAGTCTCAGACAAGGTATAAGTTTGAAATTATTTGTTCTTTAATTTTAGAAATGTGTTTTTCACCCATGATTGAAGTATGAAGCCACTGTAGCTCTCTGTTCCACAAATGCCTTGATAAGAGCAGGACTACTCATTTTTTTCCTCTAAGCTCTGACTGGGTTTTTTTGTTATGTAAATTGTTATCCTCCAGTCTCCATAGGCTGAGATCTTAATGATTTCTGATGACCTCGAGTCTGGATCTGAATCAGCAAAGATTAAATACTTGTTCCTCTCATTACCAGTTCTCTATAACATCTAGACTTTCTATGTTGTAAACCCATTGCTGTTTTGTACAGTACCAAGGCTCTGGGAATGACTTCATAATAAAATTATAATGAAATTATGTTTAAATCTCCTTGCTTGTTTCCATCCCCATTATGCAAATTACATGTCTTAAAACTGTCTTCTTATCACTTATAAGTTTGGCTAGTTCTCACTTGACTTTTCTTGAAAGATGTTTCTAAACATCTTTTTTCCAGTTTGATTTTCTTTACATCTATTTATTTCCTATGCATTTGTGATGACCGTGAGTTAAGTAAAAATGTCTTTGTGGTGCTGTGGTGGGTGGCAATGTTTATTCTGAAGTTATTTAATAGATATTCCAGTAGTCTTCACAGGGAGAAAAAATACCAAGATAAAAAAGGACTGGTCTGCAATGCTTTTGGATATCGATGCTCAAGAGCACTTGGAATTCCTGTATCCAATTTATTTAGCTGTTCAACCAAATTGTATTGAGGAAGATGGCATTATTCAACCAGTTAATTTCCAACACAAAATCAAAATACAGAATTCTCAACTGACCAGCCATTAGTTTCCATGCAGTGTTGGGACTCCTCCCTTAGAGGAGATAAAAATGCAGATAAGGCCATTTGTGAATGGAAAAAACAAGAGCAAAATATTACCACTTGGTACATGAACTCACAAGAAGGAAGCCAGCAAATCTAGTCTGTCCCACTGCACAAGAGGGAAGGATATAGTCCTGGTTTGTAACAGGGACACCATGCATTTCTGAACATCCATTAAGACCTCCATTGTCCCTTAGGTGTAGCGTAGAGATATGACCTTACATTTGAGGGCAGCATAGTGCTCAATGGTCTGGCATGAAGGACAGTTAGAAGCACAATAGATTGTTATCTGCTGTTCCTCAAATCATTTGGTTAAGGTCAAGAAGCTGCTAGTAAACACACAGTATAATTTCCTAAAAGGCATCTCATTCTTTATCCCACTGAATGGCACCGTGACACATAAAGGTCAACCTTAGTGACCATTAAACAAGCAGCTGCTTAAGACTGAAAAGCAAAACTGGTTTCCAGATGCAGCTGGGAAAAGGCTGTAACCAAGAACTCTGAACATTCCTGATGTCTAGGAAACACAGGGGCCTTAATCAGATTCTGAATCCCAATAGTGTGGCTTGAGCTGCACGTTGTATGTTTCAAACAGCTTATCAGGTTAATATTGTACAGTATTAAAAATGCTGTTCTGTGTTAAAATGATCATAAAAGTGATGGGAGTCTGAAAATAGTGTCAGATCCAGGCTTGTCATATGACTGTATCTCCTATAATGTAAAAATTCCACAAAAGAATATATTGTTCAATTTCCAGACACTGTGTTGTTTCTATGAAACTGTAGTAAAACTAATTTGAGTCTCAAATTTGAAGAATATTCCTAAGTGACATTTTTGGAGTACAATAGGGACATTCTTGCATTTTGCTGCTCATTGGTAAAGAGCACTGTCATAACATCTCTACTTGATAAGGTGGGCACTGCTGGTGTAAAATCTGAATCCTTTCACACAGCTCAATTTTAGGTAGTTATTCTGGCTACCTCATTTAGGTAGCAGGCAACCATAGTTGAAAGAGAAGTGTTAATTAAAAGTACCCATCTTATCATTTCCTCCAGAGTTTCAGAGTAAGGACTCCTGTCTTCACCACACAATATCAACAGACATCCAACAGCCTGTGAAACCAAATGACTAAAATTTGTTGAACTGCTGGGGGTTTTAGTCTAAAGATTATCTAAATACGCACTAAAGGTAACTGTCATTAGTTAAAACTTTGCCTCTCTGATACACACATGAATCTATATATCTTGTCACTAAGAAACAGGAATTGTTGAGCATTTTCTGTTTCTTATCTGTGATGGATGATAGTAGTCGGTGTATTTTTTGTTACGATCATCGCAACTTGAGAGTGTGTGGCATGAAACATTAACCTCAAGCCCTGCTTGAAAGTTATTTACAAGATACTTATACCTCTACACACTGTGGAAGTATCAAAAACCAATTTTTTATCAGGAGGCTGAGTTGCACTGCTGTGGATGAAAGAGAAAAAATTGTCTGGATTTTAACATCTTAAATGGAATTACCTAAAGTGTGAGAGATGGAATGAACCATGATCTATATAAAATAAACAGACAATGTGCAGATAACTAGAGAAAATAATTTACAGTCTCTTATACCTACAGCACGTTTAATTTCAGTCCATAGTGGTAGGAATGCCAAATTAATATAAACTGCTGACTTCCTAGAAAGCTGAGTGAAATAAATCTGGTGACCTCTGTCCAGTTTACACTGCCAAAAAGTGTTCCTTTTTCCCAGAACTCACACCAATTTTAGACACTCATTGGTATCCTTCTTGGAAATCTCCTTGTGTGACAGACTGGAAAGAGCTGAACTGTCTAATAATATGTGAAAGTGCATCCTCCTTTTCTAGCCACCTTAATAGGAGTCTGCCTGTGACAAGTAAAAGGAAGTTTCCTCCCCAGGGATATTAATCTGACCCTTTTCCTCATCTTTCAGGGGCTTTTTCTTACACTAAGTGCATAGCAGTCCCCATGTTCAAACCTAAATGCTTTGCCTGGATGTGTTTCATTCTTTCCTGGGCATTATCTTCTCGTTATTTCCCTGTCATCATTGCTCCTTCTTTCTTATTTAATGCCAGAATGGTGGGAGGTTCGTATGAGGTTAATCTTAAGGCTGAAGTAAGCTTTTGGCCTAAAATTGTCTTCCAAGACAAGAAACACAAGGCTCAGATGTCTGTTTGGTCTTTTGTGCAGCTGTAATAAATTATTCACTAATTTACTTGCAATCAGACTTTCTGATCTGCTATTTGATGGGTATCCCAGTAGGTAAAGAAAGCCACAGAGAATAAGTACTGTATTCAAACTTATTACAACAGGTCAGGAACCAAAAATGAGAATGATCACATGATTTCTACTAAATTGGAAAAGCTAGTACTCCATTGTGCTATACTTCCAAAATTCATTAAAACCACTTAGGATGCAAACATTAAAATACCTGCCACCTACAGCTGATGTTAGCAGTCTTTCTTTGAAGATTATTGAGTGGGAAAGGAAATCCAGCAGGGTGAAAATTTGTAGACAGGCTTAGTGATTGTTAAGGGATAAAAAAAACAAAAATACAGACACAGACTTAGGCACACACCCTCCCAATGCCTTCATTTAATTTTTCTTTTTTTGGTTTGTTGTTTTAATTCCCCTTTTCTTATATGGCTACTTGATTTGATTTGAGAGACAGAATTGCCTTCCAAGAAGCCAATGTTTTCAAGCAAGAGTTGCATCAAACCAAGAACCTTTCTGAAAAAGTTTCATTGGACAACTTGTTCAGGTCCTCTCAAAAACTCACCTATGAGGTAGTATGTGTTTACACTGCATTTTCTCTGGGAAAAAACCAACAGACAAGCATATGGCAAAAACAACCAACTGACCAAAGATTTGACACACATTTGGAGAAGATGGTTTTCACCTGAAGACAATAGAAAGTGGTTTTAGACTGAAGGCATTCAGCCTATTCTCTGTTATTCAGAAAGAAAGAGTAATATTTCTGATCCACCCTGCAAGCTGCTTCTCCTCGACATGGCACTCCTCCTTCCACACCAAAACCCCCCTCTCCTGCCAGTCACACTTTGCATAAAAACAATTCGTTGAGGTTTGCTGTTTTATTTTATTTTTTCAGACAGAAAATGTACTGTTGTTCTGTACATGTTTTCTTGCTGTCATACTTTGCAGACGATTTTCTTCCTATTTTCGGAGGCCTGAATCTGCCTTTGGTCACACTATTTGCTCCTCTATGGTCACCTCTGAGAAGATTAACCCTTTCATTAAAAAAGCTTGGCCAGGGTCAAACTACCGCCTGGCTCTGGACTCTTACATCCCTTTGATCTCCCAGCTATGGAGAAATTATTAGCAAATTCTAAGCCTTCCCATGTGATTTGTTTTTGTAAATTTGTAGAAATTATTCCTAATCCTATTACGTGGCCGAGGGCAAACCTGCATTAAATATATGAGACTTTTTGTTATGTGGCAGATGGATAATAAAGGAATGCTGAATGCAGCCCATTCCAAGTTATGGGAATCTGGACACTTCATCAGCATTCACTTAATCCTCTGCCATGGCCTACGCCTTTGATGAATGCTCTCATTTATGACCACTGATGCCACTCACTTAATTTCAGAGAAGAAAAATAATACCTAGCTGTTAATGTGAATATTTGAGTTTATAGCTGTACAATGAATAATTGTGACATTATCAAGGGAACATCTTCTTATACATTATTCACTTGTATAGACCACATTAACCAGAGAGAGGAAACTTTCAGTTTTGCATCTTCCATCTTCTTTGGAAGGTAGGCATCATGCAGACAAAAGTCAGTGTCTTAACCCAAATTCTAGCTGACAGTCCGTATCAGCCCTCACTATATTTTGCTCATTGTGGTGCCAATCTCCTATCTCACCAATGACATTTTTTCAAAGAAAGAGTGGATTTCCTAGAGACTCTACCCCATGCAACTTCCACGGCTTTTTATTGAATAGGAAAATGTATCCCTCCTTTTTTTCTCTAATACTGTTGCCATGTAGCATGTCCGTAAATTTAAGCTGAAAATTAAGACAGCACACAGGTTTTTTTGTACTTTATAAAAATATGTCCCATATTAATAATGTTCTTTCATGCATTTTAAAAAATAAAACTTAAACTCATAAAAACCCTAAAATTCATAAAGTGAAATCTTCAGAGTTTCTCATTCTTCAGCTTACAGCTTTCACATTCAGAACCACAAATATTAAGGTCTGTAAAATATATTAATTTATTTTGTAGTACTCTGTGTTTTCCTGAGGTAGGTGGGTTTTTTAAGGACATTTATAATACATCTGATCTTTCCTCAGTTTTCCTTATTTCACTAGAGAGAAAATGTGATTACAGTCCTAATGTAAATGTTATTTTTAATTGGAAATGCTTCCATGTTTTAAAGTGTATTTATTTACTTTTTTGAGTGTATAGCAGAATTTAAGAGTAGGAGTTTGCTATGTTTTTATCCTCCTTTTCTGCAAGTGTGGTAATTTTAGTTGGTATTTAATGGTGCTAAAATTCTAAAAGTAGAACCCTGCTGTCCCTTTTAGTTTGCATGTATAAAATTCAGAGGTAAATTGAAGTTCTGGTAAATCATCAGTGTGAGAAATGTTTCTAGATATAGTAAACTGTAATAAAAAAAAAACAGTTAAACATCTTTTCCTGGTGGGAGTTTTCACACACTGTAACTAATTTGCTTGAATCAACTAGAATATTCAACGGGAATAAAAATATGTAGTTTATTTATTTATAGTAAGTTTATTGATCACTACTTTAAAATGTAGTGTAGCAGCCTAACAGGACTGACTGCTCCAAAATGAATATTCATAGGGGTCCCGTGTGGAGTAACTGCTTCACTTATCCTCTTCCCTACTGTCACCTACTTTAACACACATGCTGTACAAGGCACATGCAGGATTCTGCACACACGTTTTATTTTGTATGTAGCGAGGTGCCTGTCAGAACACAGAGCACTGCCAAAGTGGAGGGTTTTATTTGGAAAAGGGATTGTAATATCTTGTGTTATGTGTCCATATAATTATAAGGATCCAGGATCTATTTTTTAAGGTAGAAAGAAATGCAAACTGTTCTGTGATTGTAAAATGATACAATGATGAAAGATTACAACTTAATTGACTTCAGGGAGAACAAGGCATGGCCTTAATTTAACATCATAATGGGCTGAACTAAATTCTAACCTTTTTGCATCTCTACACTGATTTCAGGTGCTTTTATTTCCCTCTCCCCCCAAGAACCACTAATCTAAACATTTCTGCTGAGACACAATATTGTTTCTAAAATATTCTATTTCCTTTTAGCCCAAGTTTTTGGTAAAAAAATTAAGTAAGGCATAGATTTACACAAGGAGGAAACAAGACTATCAAGCCTATTAACAGTGATGTTAATTAACAGCCTATTAATTCATGTTTTGGTGAAAATGTCTGTAATTCCAGTCAGACATTTTAATTGACATAAAGAGCCCAAAAGTTTAACTCCCCCCTAAAATTATACTATAAACCATAATAAAAATTTTATTGAAGTACACCTAAATTGAAACATAGAAATGGCAAAAATACACACAAATGGACTTTAGAGGTGGTGGGTCATTATATATTAATAGTCACTTAGATGTTTTTATTCATTCTTGATATAAGTAATGGTCATGAGAGGCAATTCAGATTGGATCAAATTTTGGAATTTTTTCAGAATATATGGGGTCTGAGAACTAAAGTCACCATGTATTTTTTCTCACCGGCATGATATCAATGGTAACCTGTAACATTTACCTGTGGTGGGGCCAACCTCTCTGGCAATAAATGTCAAAAAATCATCCTTTATTACTACAATAAGAATATAAAAAGCTTCATTATATATGATGCATGATCAGTATCTGGGGATTACTTGCTACAGCAGTTAAGGCTCTGCTGAACAGCCAGATAGTGGTCAACTTCCCTGTTTGCTATTAAGTACAGATTACTCTAAGATCACACTGTTAAACTTAAAATGCATAAAACATCTTCCATAAACTATACACTGGAGGTGATTATAAAAAAGAGCGGGTAAGATGTAAATATTTTTGTTGTTATTAGTGCCTATCATTCAGGCTGGCAGCTAGAACATTTTATTTTTCACAAAGTGCAGGGGGTGTTTACATTCTTTTTTACAAGCTGGCTGATACAGACTGGAAAGCTGTTCATTGAGCTTTTCCTTATGATTTTAATGCTCCTCTTACAGGGTCTCTTTGAAGAATTTTAAGTGAGTCTAAACAAAGCCCTCACTGAATGTAATATTACTGTAAACCAGTGCATTCTTTTCATATCTGGAATGAGAAGGTAAAGAAAGCATGGTGTTGTGGCTCCAGTCTTGCAATCACAGGAGCTCTCCTCAGTATAAACCTAAGTAAGAAGGAGAAGCTACAGAGAAATCTCACTATTCAAGGTACTGCCTGTTTATTACTGGGCACTGAAAGCAAAGTGAAATGGCCTCCTGTCCACCTCTGTGGGTTTCATGATCTCAGAGTAATCCTCCAAACCCAAAGACTGAAACAAATGCTTTTACTGGAAAGGGAGACACGCTTGTGGCTTCCTTCTCCTGAGTCTGTTTTCCAGTGTGATTGTCTTTGAAGAATACAGCCTTTATCATGTGCAATAAATTATACTTTGCTGTAATGTTGCCTTGCTAAAATATGCTAAGAAAGCTTTGAGCAATATTTACAAATAGTTTAAGTGTCATAACAATACACCCACTACTCAGGCTTCCATCGATTTTACTGTAATAAGAGTTGTAATAAAGGATACCACTTTTAAGTATTATGAAAGTATTCTGTATAAAGAAAGATAATTGGGAGAAAAATCCCTAAAACCTATATCAAAATCATTTTTCAAATTCTACAATCACAGCTGTCAGAAAAAGTAACCACAATCTCTCTTGTCTAAGAGGAATGATCTGGTTCTGTGCTGCTGCTGCTTGTCTTTCTTTCTGTCCTATAGAAGTTGTTAATTTACTCAGAAAGATCAAAGCTCAGCTACTGCCACAATTAAATAAAAAATAAAAAAAGAGCAGGTTGCTATAGATAAATTTGAGTTATGCTACTGAAAAGAACAACAGCCTTATTTTCTCTTTCAGGATAAAGTTCCATCCTGCATATCAAGTGTTAAATTCTGCTGCCTGTTTCATGAGTGTAAAGCTGGTGTAATTCCTCTGCCACAGAAAGAAGCCATTCAAATGAACATCAGTTCAAAAGACGGAAGACCCAGACCTTCCCCCAAGCATTTGAAAGTCATTCCAATATATTTATTAATTAATACTTCTATTGCATCCAACTTTATGTTTTTAAGACCTTCCTTAGGGAAAGTAAGAAAGGCATTTGAAAACAAGTCTTTTTTTTCCTATCCACCTTTATTTTTATTTGCTATTTTTAGTGGAGTGCAAAATATGCCTGCTGCACTTGTCAGTAACAAGGGCCTGGTTCAACCTACCGGCATCAATGAGTGATTTGGGGTGGATTTTGCTTAGTTTTCTTCTAGCAGGTTACTATAGCTGTCAATCCACACCACTTAGGTCTTGACAGAAACATAATCATGTTATATGGGTATATACAGAATGAGTAGTTAAAGTATATTAGAAAACATATACGCTGAAGTGGATCATTATTTTCAGTCTATGAAGGCAAGGCACCAGCTGAAGTCTATTTCTCTAGTTGAAGCTTGGTGCTATTTGGTTAACCAAAAGGAAATATGGTGCAATCTAGAGAACTCATGCTCCACCTCCCAAACATATTGTCAGCTTTTCTACTATTATGGATCTATGGATGCAGTGACTTCTTGAACCCTTTCTCTAAAGCCAAAAGTAGCACTCATGAAAATAAAAGCCTAACCACTCTGGCCATGCCAGTGTCAGGTTCTCAAGTCTGACACTGCCAAAATGCACTATATTCTAGCTGTGTTTTTAGCATAGCAACTGAGGATAATATTTTAGGTGAAATCTAAACTAATTTACTCCACAGTCAAAATTCTTCCAAAGACCAATATGCATATTCATATTAATAGCAATATTTAGATCTGCTGCCCTTCTACCATTACACTGATATATCTGTGGAGATTTATTAATTTTTTTCTTTTCTGGAAAAAGCAAGCAAACAAATGTTTTGTTTTGCAAATTAGGTGTACAAGTAGGTTTACTTGCAGTTACCATAAATTTCAGAAGGAAATAGCCCCCGCATTTAATAAGCAGCAGACAAGAATTTTCCAGTAAATTCCAGGGCAGAGTGTTTGTTCAGATGAGCCACAAAGCAAGCTGTGATGGAAGGGAACTTGTAGGTCCCTGTCTAGTATTAAATTTTCAGTCTTGATATGATTGTATTATTTTATCTCTGTGAATTTAGCACATTTGATATATGGTTATAGCCCAATAAATGTAACAATAAATATCACATTTGTATTCAATTTCAGAGGTCTCCTTCCCTCCCTCACACCAGCAGCAATGGGTGTGATCTTATAAGGCTCTGACTGTAAATAATCTGGTTAAATACAAGGTTACTGGTGCACTGACAATATAGAGAGTCACAGAGACTGTAGTAAGATTCAAGCCCCCAGATATGTGTGCTTGCCTCAGTCAAAGCAGGTGTATTTGATTCTGAAAAAGCAATGCATAATCTATTTTTGTTTGTTCAATAAAGGAACTGTATATTTACCATATCTTTAGGGATTACTTTTTATTGTTTTCAAGGAAATAATTTCAATGCTTACAAATTGTTGGATGACATTCCCTTGCACATTTTTAAATATGATATGCAGGGAAAAAATTTCTCATTCTAATCTTTTTATTTAGAATAGAAAAGCTATGTGTAATCTAGGAGATGAAATATGATATCTTTATTAAAGAGGAACATTCTAGCTCTATTACACTTACAGGTCTGCCAGTATATCCATTAAGGAATCCATTTTTCAGACTTTTAACACTTGTCTATATTCATACTGGAGAGAAACTTGGCACTCAGGTTTATAGCCCAGGAGCAATTTGTGCTGCTATTTACACATGTCTCTTGGTATTCATTTAAAAAAATGTTTTTCTATTAAATGCCTGAAAACCATTTGGTTATTTAAAATGCAAATGGGAACAATATTAAAAAGAGCACTGCTGACTGCTGTAAGAGTCCCATGCTGTAGTCTGATAATACTTCTGCCATATGAAGTTTATCATATTAAACCATTTTAGAATGAGCTGGAAGTTAGGAGATGTAGCATTTTTTGACATTAGAGAGCTTATATGGCCATAAAAGAGCTGCATCTCTTTTTCATTTAGCTAATGCATATTTTAAAAATTGTGTATGCATTCATTTGCACATCATGATAATCCGAAGATCCTCATAAAGGTAAACCACAAAATTCACAGAATCACTAAGTTGGAAGAGACCTTCAAGATCATCGAGTCCAACCCAGCCCTAACACCTCAACCAAACCATGGCACCAAGTGCCACATCCAGTCTTTTTAAACACATCCAGGGATGGTGACTCCACCACTTCCCCAAGCAGGCCATTCCAGAACTTTATCACTCTTTCATTAAAAACTTTTTCCTAATATCCAACTTGTATTTCCCTTGACTTAGCTTGAGACTGTGTCCTCTGGTTCTGTCAGTTGCTGCCTGGAGAAAGAGACCAACCCCCACCTGACCAGAACCACGTTTCAGGGAGCTGTAGAGAGTGATAAGGTCACCTCTGAGGTCCCCTCTTCTCCAGGCTCACAAATTTTATTTAAAAAGGCAAATCAATAACCTGTGAATTTATATAATACTCTGGTTTATTTAAGTACTGAACCTATTAATATCTGATATCATAGCCTAATGCAGTTTATACTAGTTATTTTAGGTTTTTTCTTAATTAATTCTAACTTAAAATATTAAAAATTAAAATTTAATGAAACAATAACTACTCTACGCAAGTATACCATTTTATCAGGGAAAATGTGGTTGACCCAAGGTAGCATAACCAACCTAAGTCACATCACATCTTCCAGTCTTACTGTCTGAATGTGAATTGACAGGGACTTAATGCAAATATACCTTTGCTTCTTTGTCTATAAATTTTCATTTCAAGTTGCTCTTCAGCTAGAAGTCCAGTTCTTCCGAAATTAAAATATCACCATTTTATTGTCTGGACAATGCTTTTGCCAGGAAAGGCTGGATCAGGTGATCCTTAAGACCCCCTTCTGAGCTGGTATTCTATGATTCTATGATTTGTTCCAAGAAAGTCAGAAAAAAAAAGATCTTTATCCCCACTGGACATAAGTTAAGAGTTCTGATGACTTTGTACTGTTTTCTATCAACTGAGAGATTATCCCGGGCTCACAATAAATACATTTAAAGTTCTTAAATAATTTGAGAAAGGTTGGAAGCATGGCATCTATAAACTATTGATATCAAACTTCATCATGAATAAAGTTCTATTCTTACTCCCTCATTTAAATCCTTATTTTTTACAATAAATAAAATTAAAATGATAAATAGAATTTTAATAACTTTTTTATCAGACTAATTTTGTGTAATTTTCCTAATTTTGTGTAAACTACTGTAGTCTGAGCTGGAAGCACTGAAGAAAATATTACAAAGAAATGGAATCCAAAGTCAAGTGATCTTTTTACCTTCAGGTCCTTTCAGATTTTAAGGGTTTAGAAAAAGCCCATCAAGCTCCATTTAGACTTCGGGAATAATTCCTTAAAGCATTTCTGTAAACAAAATTATTCATAGCATAGTGTTTCTTGTTCAATTTCGTAGTTGCTGTTCCTCAGTTAAGAAAAGTGTAGAGGGTTTTTTTTTCAAGACTGTACTTTTCACTTCTGCAAACCTAATTTTTAGTCTTGGGTTCTGAAAAATCAAAGGCTATTTAGAATACAATAAAGAATAAAAATGTGATCAATTGTAAGAAGTATTTCGGTGAAGTCTGAACAAAGTGGGAATCAGAATT
This sequence comes from Agelaius phoeniceus, assembly GCF_051311805.1. NCBI lineage: Eukaryota > Metazoa > Chordata > Aves > Passeriformes > Icteridae > Agelaius > Agelaius phoeniceus. The sequence continues at coordinate 33,336,284 of NC_135270.1, read as the reverse complement.
GCAGCCCCAAGTATTTAAATAAGCTATTACAAAAGGAGTGCTAGGAACCATTATATTCCATGATTTCTTGTGAATAATAGAACTGCTCTCTATCAAGTATTTTTACTTAAATGGAATAAATGTTTGAGAAAGGTGGTGTTCATCCATTGTAACCTTTCATGCCACTACTGTGGGTATTGTTATAATTTCATCTATTAAAAACATGCCTTGAAGCTATTAAAAATACTCTAAAACCTACAAAGAAGTGTAGTTTTAACCACCATACATTAGTATCTCCATCTTTTGGTAGTGTGTCATTTATGCTTTAATGACATCAGTGTAGAATTTCAGCATTCTTACACTAAAAATGCCTGTCATATACAAACAACATTATGGCACTTTCTGTATAATATGCCTATAGTAGTGCTATTATTTAATGGTGTGCTTTTATACTGCTGAAGTTTTAAAGGATAAATGTGCCTACATCATATACTAATGCTGGGGATAGTAAATAGGATTGCTTGTTGTTAATGAGGTGACCAGACCTTCACCTCCAGTTATGATGGTCCAGTATCACTGAGATAGAAAAAAGAGTCACATTTATGACTTTAGTAAGAGCAGAAGCAATCTCTGCGTGCCAGTTTATCAAACCTCTTGTTAATGTCTGGAGCTGTTTACTGGTGGAACACAATCATGTGCTTTAAGAATTTAGCTAAACAGGGCTGGATTTGCCCAATTTTCATTTAGGAGCACAGAACTGTTCATTGTTTGGGCTTAATTCCAGCAGGCATCCCCACTCCTCTCACCATATTCCAAGGAACAAACAAATTAAGTATTTTCTTGGACTTTTATAATTAAATTTAGGAAGTCTGTCCTATATGACCACACTGTGGTCAAATTTGCTGCTTAGACACAGGCGAGAATCTGACTCAAGTGGGGATCAATGAAGAAATAAAGAGAGGAAAAGGGTTTTTTTCCAGGCATATGGAGCCATGCATGGCATTGCTGTTTCCATGCAGCAGTACTACATGAAATAACAGTAACTTTGCTTGTAAGGGCTCAGTTTATTGGATTTGGTGAGATCTACTATCCCAAATACATCTGCTTCTTGTTCATGCAACATGAGCAATGTTTATGAATTCATGAAGAAATATTTCTTAGAGTGTTTTGTAAGACTGAAATATCTGCAGTGCCTTTCTAGATGGAAAATAGACCAGTAGAAAGATTATTTTTGTGTGCTTAATTAGTGAACAAGTCAAAATATATACATTTTCTCTTTGTAGTACTGAGCATTTAATTTAAAATATTTTCTGATCTAAGATACAGTTTTATGAAAATGTTTTTTACACTGCATCACACAAAGCACTTATAATACTGTTTTTTAAATGTTTTTTTGATTATGTCTTCTCTTTCATATTCTGTACACTAACAGTTGTATATTGTTTCAAAAAGTGAATTTACTCACCGAAATAGTGAAAAGGATTTTCAGATAAAGCATGAGATACTTTGTCTGGCCACACATAACCTGTATATATTGTCTTCAAAAGTAAAAACACTGATAAAATCTTGCCAAGAGAATCCTTACCATTAAAACCCATTATTATATTTAAATACAAAATATGTTTGAAATTAAATTGACTGGGTGTGTGAGGAGTCTTTGGGCTATGGTGAAATTTGAGAAGTGAAGGGCAGGTGAATGTATCCCATCACAAGAGAATGTAACCTTTAATAATGACATCAGTTTCACAGCCACTAAGGTAGCTTGAGTGTGGTAGGTTATTTAACTCCAATGAACCAAGCTTTCAAATCCAGTTAAATATCTCCTTGGCTTTCTTTTGGGAATGACATGGCACAGTCTTGGGGAAATGGAGCCCTTTTAATTCTGCTGGCCTCTGTCTCTGTTCGTATCCACCACATCCAGGTCAACGTTGGCAGCTGCTGCAGGAGTCCTTGTCCCGGTGCTGGTTACACAAATACCTGGTCCCAACTGCAGCCCATCTGCATACGAATACAGACTTCGATTCTCAAAAGAAGGTCTTAAAGCTGTTGCTGTAGCTTGACATTAAACCTCAGTTTTAATAAGGAGTATTAATTGGGATATATTTTCACAATTCTAGGGTAATTTATTCTCATAAATGAGAGGATGATAGTTCACTAGTTAGCATGCAGAAAAACTCTTTTATTCATTTAGATTAATTAATATAATATGATAAAAGTGCAAGTCTGCCACTGTAAGAAATAATTTTATATGCATTTGGAAGAAGATGCTGGTTGTTCAGAGGAAGCAGACGCTTTAGCTGAGATGCTGGGATTCTGATCCCATGACACTTAAGAATAATTACCAACTACACATGCAACAGAAGCAGTAGCAATTTTGGTACATTTAAACCCCCATTTTACCTGCAAACTTACTGGTCTTTAAGCTGAGGCATGTGGGATAATCAGGTGAATAGAAGCCCTTCAGCTAACATGTGTTCTTTAACACACACCTGTGTGTGTATTTGGAAATGAAAGTCTGTCTTGTTTTGCTGCTGAGGCAGCCACAAAATGTCAAGATAATCTTAATTTATCCATTAAAAATGTGGGCCCATATTTAAGAGTCATCAGCAATAAAGGAAAATATACTGAATCATTTCAAGTGCATGCTAATCATTTAATGTAATAAATGGAGCAACTCTAATTATCTCCCGAGGAAATGATTTCACACTAAAACAATGGAAATGAAGAGGTTACTTTGGGAGCATTATACACAGCTGAAAATTACTCATCTGAATCTAGTGGATATTTCAAATAAATAGAAAGGATTGCTTATGCCTTTTCAGTAATCATTTAGTGCTATGAGAGAAAGAGAAAACGATGGCAAAGATAGTAATTTGCACTCAGGCAGTGAGGCTTTCACAGGTACCGTTACGCAGCCAAGCACTGTTCCTTTTTACTGAGACACTGGTTAACACGAGATCAATGTCATAACTGCAGGTTCAGAATGTAGTTGAAGGGTGAACAAGAAAAGTAACATATTTGTGTATTATATTTGTTGATTAGAGTCTGCATTAGAATTTGTAGATATGCAAATGATAATATCCATGAGCCTTTCCTTTGGGGTCTCTGTGACTCTTTATTTTTAAAGAGATAAATAAAAATATTGATGATTTTTATCCCCAAACTAAATCCCATGAAACCTTATTTTGGAAAATCTACACATTTTTAGACCAAAAAAAAAAAAAGGAAAAAGAAAACTTTTAAATAAGATGTAAGAATTTCCCAAGGAGTGGGGTTAAAATTGAGTTTAATGATTCAGTCCATTCCCTCCCAGGGAACTGATTTCACTGCAAGCTAAAATGTTTTGTTAAATTATGTACTTCAGTTGCTTGGGTGTTATGTCTCTCTTGGAGAAGCACATGAAATGAGCACTATCCTCCTAGGCATTTTAAAAACACATCCACATTAAATAGAATATATATACAGTGGTTGAGCATACAGTCTTTTTAAACTAGATAACAAAATGATTTTGACTTGTTTTAAAATCTTTTTTCCTTAAATGGATCTAAAGCTAAGACTAAAAGATAGATAATGTGGACTGAAAATTTTTCCCCTTGCTTTCAGTTTCGTGGAGAATAGCACATTATAGGTACTTCCCTTTGTGCAAGAATCACATCAAATGCCAGGAAAAATACATCTGTTTTGGATACATATTTAACAGCATGCTTTCCAAAACCATCAATTTGTCTTTATTAATGCATCAAGTGCAGTTTGTTTAAAATGTTTGTCCATTCCACTGCTGTGCTACTACAGATATTATTACCTTATACTTATCACCAAAATTGGATAAGATAGAAGGGAATACAGCTCCTCTCCACAGTGAGGGATATGACCTAGTTCAAGACAAATTAGTGCACACTGATTCTAGAAGCATAAATAGACGACTGCAAGTTTTTGAAGGTCTGCATTTATTCTGAAGCTGACAAGAGTATTTCACAAGAGACTAGACAATTGGTTTTTTATCATAAGATTACTGTTCATCATGTACAAGAAAACAATTGTTATCAGGTATGAACTTAATTGGAATCAACTGTAGCAGTCTTTACAGGAATTTACCGAAATATCTGCCATTCAGAGCTGGCTTACCATAATATTCTCTGTGGAATAGTTGACCACAGGATTCTCATTCACAAACAGCCAGGTTAAACAGTTAAATGCTAGCAAATCCTGCATAGCCCTGTGGGAAATTTCACTTTAATCCCGAACTTATAAGAGGACAATCAAAGCCCAAAGCCTGGGTAACAAATCTGATCCTCTGTTGCAATCTGTGTCCTCATGGGAAGGAGAGAGATGCTCCCTGTACAAGCCTGAGATGGATAAATACCTAAATGATGAGATAGATGGGGAATGCAGAAGAAGCGTCTGGCTTCAGCCATTCGCTTCCAATTTCACATTACATTGTGAAAGGCAATTCTTGTGCAGCTTGGGAACAGCCAGTCCTGATTACTATAAGTTGAAGTGTGGCTTAAGGAATGATTAATGACAGTGTCAGGAGAAAACAAAGCACAATGAGAGTTATCTCTAATCCACCTGCTTGCAGATGCTATAGTATGGGAATGAAAATGGCCCCGGCGAGCCCTGATAATAAAAAAATCAAAATAGAAAGGTGCAAAGCTGTAGATATGTATTAATCTGATATATAAAAACTAGGTCTTAGCTTGAATAAAGCATTAGGCATGAATGGAGCCCCATAGGTGATAGATATTAGAGCATAGTGGACTTCACATTGTCTGTTTTTTTAAAATCAAACAGAACTGTTCCCTTCAGTATTGCCTTTGACATTAATAGGTTGGTATTTGAAAAGTCACAGTTCACTAGATGAGCAGGCTTGTGAGTTCAAGCTCATTAAACAAAACCTCTTTTTGTTGCTTAAAAAAATGTGACACCATACCACCACCTTGTGGCTTGGGGACGCAGAGGCCCACGGAGGAGAGAGCTGCGTTCCCAGCTCCACACACGCTGCGGGCAGAATAAGCACAGTTAAAATATCTCCTCTCCTTTCTTATTGAAAGGCAAAAAGCTCGAAAGCTGCTTCGGCAAGCACAAAAGGTCTGAAAGGCGGCCTGGCCGTTTCAAAGGGTTCTTGGCCCGTTTGCCAGATAGATTTGCTCTGATTCAGGACTGGGGCTATTGCAAAAGGAAGGGTAGTCACTGATCACAGCTATGACTGAATATGCACATTATGGTGGTTTCTTTCAACTTGATTGCAGCTACTCAGCTTCTCTCCCTTCCTGACCAATCCATCTTCCTAAACTTTCCATCCGCTGGGAAATCTCGCCCGAGCAGCGCGGTGAGCTGGGAGCTGGGCTGATTCCCAGCCCGGAGCTGCAGACAGCCCCTGGTGCTGCTGCTGCTGCTGCTCACCAGACAGGGCACGTCCCTCCAGATGCGCACCACTGACAGCTCTGATATCCATTCCGGTGCTCACATCTGAGCTACTCACTTGCTCTGCAGCTTTCATCCACTGAAAAGTAGATTTTGCATCATTCTAGGGAGAACACCACCGTGTCTTTTCATGAGGTGGAATTGTAAAAATTCTAGGCACACCATAAGGTTTGCTAAAACACTGAAGCTACCCAGGAATCTAAACATTTTTACTCTTGTTCGGGCACATGCTCTCCCTATGTCGCCAAGGATACTTTGAAAATTTTAACCGTCATCATGTTAGTCAGTAATATAAACTGAAACAAAATACTTCCTGAGGCCTGCTTCTCTGCCAGATTTAGAGGTATTGCCTCTTGTCAACAGGGAAGGAATTATTTGGCCCCACTGAGTTCAGAAACAAAAGTCTCATTGATTTAACTGAGTCAGGATTTCAATTCCAATGGGTTTTGCCCCCTCCTTTTCCTTAATATGACCAGCAACAAGTTAAATGTTAATTTATATTTCATGGAAGTATTTTAATATTGAAAAATCTAATGAAGATTTAGCACTTGGCTCTTAATAAGGCTGACATAACTGTAGAAAGAAAGCAAATACATTATTTTAATTGATATTAATTCATAAGTGTTCCTGTTTTATATATTAAACAAAAAAGAAAGTGTCTTGTCATACACTACAATTTATTGTGTATTCAACCATCATTTACTCAGAATCCTCTCTTTTTTTTTTCCTTCATGTGAAGGGTAGGATGGAAGCTGCCATGTAGAATTGTACAGCTGCTGCATATGCTATAAGCACTGTGATCACATCACCCTTATTTTCTGATGACGCGCCTCAAGTCAATTCTATCCATGTGTCTTTGTCTCCACCTGACATCTCCTGCTATCATAATAATCATGCTGTATGGTTTGAAGCTTAAAGCTCTTGTATACTGTATTTTCTTAATAATGCCGGGGAGCCAGGCTGTTTCTATTCTATAAAGATACATTGCTATAGGCAGCAAAGGGTCTCAGTTGAAAATTTTTTGATCAAAAATTGACACCAACAAAAATCAGGGCTGTTCAACTAAAGTTTTGATTAGTCCATTTTATAATCTGGGGGGAAAAATAGATTTGGGTATATGTTTGGGTCCTAATCTTCTTTTCAGGTATTTGGGTCTCAAGATGTTTATTTAAGCTAAGGTTTGGAGTGGAACAAAGCAGAGGTTATGAATGAATTGGTAGTGGGTTTACCTGTGTAATAACACAGATCAGGGGAATAATTTAGCCAAGAGAAAGTAGTGTTACAACTGCAATGCTTTATAAAATCATGAAGTATCTTTAGTGAAAATTTGAAAAGTTATGTGTCAGTGTCGTTAGGCAGACATTTTACCATGAAGATGTGATAGGTTGAAGCTAAATGCAAAAGTATTTAAGGGTTAATTCATGCACTCACATCCCAGTACTGAAAAAATGAAGTCACCACTGTCAAATGCTTGTCTGAGATGCTTTTATACCAGTCTCATTCTGTTTTCTTTTTCTTTGCAATCAAATGTTTCATTCCCTTCAACCTCATCCTCCCTTCCCATGACATTAGTTTCTTTCTTGATCCTGAGCAGCCTTCGGGAACCTGAAAGTTTTCCTTCAAAAGATTGCACTGTGCTTTCAAATGTCTCCTCAGAATCATGCTACCTTTGGATGAAATTCTGGTCTTGATGCATACTCTATTTTAGGTCTGCCTTCCTGCTTTCTTTATAATGTGTGCACCCAGGGATTTTCAGGCAGGATTCTGTTCTGAATGTAGAGTTCCTGAAAAACATTGAATCCTCGCATCACACCCTGTAAGATTTGAAAGCAGCCGCAATCTCAGCAGAGATTTACAGACTATCACAAAATGTATTTTAACAGAAGCTGAGAATCCTGTTACATAGTGTTAAAGGCAAGGGGTGAGAAAAGGTAGAGGATTAGAAGATCAAACTCCTTAAAAGAGGGTTCAGATTGGTTTTGAACACCTGACAGAGATTTAAACTCTCTCTTTCCAAGCTGTTTTTGTGCAAACAGATTCATCTCTGAGTTGCTAGGAATGACATCTTCTTTTATTCAGAAATCTCCCTAACCAGTTATTTCAAAAGATTTTAAGTGAGTGTTCTTTCTGGCCAAAAGTCATTCCACTCTCCAAAGTCAGAAACAAGCCAAAAACAAGAATGAATAATTTACAAAGGGCAGCTGGTCTGGTTTTTGCAAAATCAAGCTAGTCTTGGCTCCAATCCTCCTTCAGATCCAAAGCTAAGCCCTGCAGGTCATAACTATTTCTACACTGGGTTTGAATATCTGCTTAAATTCCCCACCTTCTACTGTATGTGTACCTTGGGTAAGGCATTCTTTTTCCTCTCATTTCCTACCCTTAAATTAGGCAGTACTATTGATTCAATTATAGTTATTTGTGATAATATGCTTGAAGAGTATGTGAATATTGAGTGTACCCTGCAGAGGAGACTCAAATTAGCACCTGGGGGGAATTTAAAACAAAGTATGTTAAAATAGAGCCACACTCACTTCTTATGAAACAAAGTAGCATCCAAATTACTTCCTTGTGTATAATTATGGAGTGTGCATACAGTTTCTGTAGCTTAATAGTAAGACATGTGCTCACTGATGTCACCATCACAGGGAGCATTCTGAGGCAGGACATGATATGGTACCTCACCTTTGGGTAAAAATCCTGGCAGCTGTTGTGAGGTAATGTCAAGATCCCTATCTAAATTGCATGCTAGGATTGTTTTCAAAAAGACAAGAATATATTTCCACTTTATCACACAGTGACTTTTAAGCCATCTCCTTTGACATATGCTAACCTGCAGCAAAATAAAGATTCCTTCTCAGAATTAGGCTGGACAATGGAATATCAAGTTCAGTTGTATTTACCTTTACCAATAATTCTAGTCATTTATGTGCACACTGCTCCAGCTGTGGCAGCATAAAACAAAAATATTGGAGCCATACAAACATTTGGAAACAGAATCATTCCTCTGTGTTCAGTAGGTGTTGAAACTCAGTATATTTCAATTCTAATTGGAGTGCTGGCTCTTTGTAGTTTGAGGTTGCATGTGTGAGTGCTCTTGACAAAGTATATGCTACTGCAGTACAGCCTTTAGAATTCTTTTGCAAGAATCCCAACACCAACAGCTGGTCCATATGCAGTTGACAATAGACTGAATATCTTGGCTAAATATGTGACTTTCTTTAGCAGTGCATCTACAACATGGACAGCAATTGTCAAGGAAGTGTCAGTATAAGGGCTGGTATATTCCTCAAGAGAATCACCTACACCAGTGTAAACATATTTGTGCTGATAACTTAGTCCATGTTGTAGCCTTTTATTTGTTCAAGACATTTAAAAGAAACTACATTTTTAAGAAATGAATTAAGGTGTGCAGTCTGAAAAAGAAAAGAAATAGAGCATAAAATGAGGGTAGCTCAGATGCATTTAGCATCTGCAAACAAAAATCAGCATTCACTCAGATAAATAGATTTCCATGCGATGTTCCTTCTTTCTCTCTTTGTTAATCATGAAGCTTTTTTCTTTCTTTTTTTTTTCTTTTTTTTTTTTTTCTAAAGCTAGTGGTAGATCTGCTCCTGGCAGTATGTTATGTTCAACCATTAGTTTATTTTTTAAGACTAAGAAGAGATATTTCTACATGATAAATTATTTATAAACATAAGAACAAAGGGAGGCTGTCAGGGCTGCTGGTACTTTGAGAAAACAGGGGGGAAAAAAAGACGATGAATTTATGAAGAATACAATTTTACGAAGGAAGGAGGAGGGAGAAAGCAACTACTAATTATTAACATTCATCTGCAGACAAATCCTGAAAGAATAGGATTAGAGGGATACATTTACATCTGTCTGTCACAAAAGGAATTCTCATTAAAGGTTTACTAGACTGTCACAAAACTTCTTCTAATGTTAAACTTGAGGGTCTCATGGGGGAGAGGAATATCTCACTTTTGGCCCATCCAATGAAGTGATATTAAAACAAACAAAAAAAAAATTAAAAAGCAAATAAAAACTCCTGCATTTTTACTAAGAGCTCCAGCTGAATCTGCTTAGGTGACACAAAAGTAGATATGCCATGGAAAAAGTTGTACATGTCAGAACAAGTTTCAGTAGTTTCTATTTACACAGCCATGTGTACTTTGAGACATGATATGACTGCCACAGCAATCACTTTGTGAATAGCATTCATCATCTGGACGCTTCTTTTCATCTATAAAAAGAAATCTGCAATAGGTTGCTTTGACAATTCAAGATGCTGAGCCACAGTTTCTTTGCTTTAAAGAAACAGACATTAAGGTTAAATACATTAAAAGTGCACAAAAGTAAACACACTGTGTACGTACAATATGTTGACAATAGCAAACTTCAATCTACTGTAGTTTTTGATCAAAGAACTGAATCTGTGGAAAAGAAATCCTGAATCTAGCTAAAGCTGTCATTTTATTTTTCATAGCAAACTAATTTATATTGAGTACACATCACTGAGGAAAAACCTAGAATACTTTTATATTACTTGAGCCATTGTATGTGACTGTATTAGTAGGGTATTCAGACAGCTACTCTTAGGATCATCTATATCTTTTACTGGAACAGTATTCTAGTTAATTTGCTCGTGGTTTATGAGCTGGTTTAATTAACATATGCAATGGCTTGCAAGGGAGAAAGTTTTCATCTTGAGCATCTTGTTAGAGGTAATCAAAATTAGCAAAGAAAAACATTAAAAATTCCTCTGAATCTGTCCCTTGCCATGAAAGCACGAAACTCTTCAGCGTATCAAAGCAAAGCCAAGTTAAGCCTTTGAGAGACAGCCATTCCATTTAGTAAGTATTTCTTTTCAGATTTGGGGTCAGATTCAAAGCAGACTTAGAACTCTAATCCCTGATTTTCTACACATTTATTTTCCTAAGCACTGAGTGGAGAATATTCCCCAACATGTATTTTCAAACCTGATTGGTGATTATTAGTGCCGACTTTTATGAGAAACAATTGAGACAGCATAAAAAGACCTGATTTTCAGAGGCTAGTTCCAAAGGTCTGCTGAAGTTTCAGCTCTCTAGGTCTCTCAGCTTGGGTGCCCAAAACAGATGCATCCAAATGTAGGCCCATATGTTTGAGCATGTTGCACCACTATATATGCACTCCCTGGCACTGTTGAAAAGCATACATTCCCTGCAACCCTCCTACGCTCCTCCCTCTGTTCTGCTCCATTTAGGTCTGTGCACACAATCTAGATTTCAGGTAACCCAAATGAAACAGTTCTCTTTATTCATGTAGCTGAAAAATTAGACGGTCAAGTCTGGGTCCTACAGGGTGGCCCACCTTTCAGCATGTGAATCCCCTGAGCATGACAGAGTTGCTTACTTGCAAAGGGTACTGGCATTGAAAGGAAATGCAAAAAAACCTTGAAAAACAGGAGTTGTATAAGCAGTAATAATTTTATTCTCAATTTATCTAGAAGAACTAATAACAAGGTATTTCACTGTAAAATTATCTATTTCTAAATTTTCCTACACTCAAAGCTTCCTACACTGACTGTAACAGTATAGTCCACCTGAGCTATAAAAGTAACAAAGCAAAACTATCACTACAACTTTAGGAAATACCTTTATACATTCTCGAATGACTTTTCAAAAATCATAGAGTTTTCAAAAATAAACTGAAAAACATATACATACAGCAGTGTCCAGCAGACAAACAAGCTACAGAAAAAAACCCAAAGCAAACAGTAAAAATGCCCATGAAATATGAAATTAAAAATGTCAAAACCAATTGGATTTTATTCTCCTTTTCTAATCACATATCTTCCAGACTGCTCTTCTTTTTATTCTTTTTGGAGTTCTTGCTTGATATTTTAGGGCAAATAACTCTGGTTTGGTTCAATAAATATTTAAGGGGTACAACTATTTTCTTTCTTGAATTCCCTGTCATGCAGTCAATTATCACTAATCACATTCCAAAAAACAGAAAATATGTACAATCATTTAATAGAGGTTTAAATTTCCCATTTTTACAGTTGGGTATCTCCTTTCCCTTATTTATAAAGCAAGCATTGGAAGGCAATTAAAGAAGTAAATGGTGAGACACTTAAATATCTACACTAAAGCAACAGTTGAAAATTTACTGTGCACATGTTTTCTAAGATATAGACACATTTTTACATATTAAAGGCAAGTGGAAAATAAAATCCTTGGGTTTTTTATTTTATTTTTTGGCCTTTGAATTAAGTGTTTTTTATTTTTGCATCTGAAATTCATCTCTGCAAAGGATAACTATATGCAATGCCTTTACAATCTCCTGATAGACCAGAAGTGGTGAAAAGCTACTTATAATTGAGGACTTCTGTTAAATGCAAATTCTTCTAGTTAATGTATATATAGTTTTTTAATTGAACTCTTGGTGATATTTGCTATTATATGTTGTTGCAAATAAAATTGTTGCAGTTCAACCATTTTTGTCATGACTTAAAGAAGCTTATTATTCAAGTGCTCTTAATTTTAAAAAATAGAAAAGTATGTACCATAAGAAGGTAGGTAAAAAGATAATTTCTGAAGCTTATCAAACACACAGCTCTCAGAGGACAATTACTGAATCATATCAAAGTTTGGAATCTGACCCAAGAATAATTTGTGTGGGAGTGCCTGTGCCTAATTCCTCCTCTGAAATGAGCCCTTTGTTATCTCTGTGCAAGCTATGCACCTCTAGAACTTCCTTTCTGTTTGCCAGCTCAAACTTGTGGGCACCTCACACAGCCTTTCATGTATAAGCCTGACTTCACAGCAGCACTAACTGCAATTACATGGGGATCTGCTGCCTCCAGCCAGTCCACTCTTCTCTGCTAAGAAGTCTGCACAGCTGAGATGCTCAGTCAACTCTTCTGTATCCTGGCACCAATTACTTCTAGAGAATTTTATTGCAATTTTCATAAACTGCACGTTTGCTCTTCTGGTTCTATGATTTACATTATTTTTTGTGGATATGTGAATATATCCAAATGTTGTTTTTCCTTAAAAGTAGTTGTATAAATTTTGAATGTTATATTTCACTGTATAGCGACAGACTTCATATTTCTGCTTAGTATGCTGTAAAGTGGGAGAAGATTTTTAAAATATTGTTGGAAAGTAATCCAAATTCCAGCAGATTTCCTGGACTTTATACTGAAAGCCTTAGGTGCCCTCTTTTGGTACAGTGCAGGAATTGCAGGCAGGCTTTTTAAAAAAAAATATCTTTTGGGGAAGCACAAATTTTCACTTATAAGAAATCTCCGTTGAATGTTATACAAATGAAATTTGCACACAATTTAAAAAATTGCATTTCATATGAGGTCCTATTATATGTTTTGCTTCAGTATTTATATTGCATGTACAACCATGCTTTGACATTAAATTCTGAAAACATTGGGCTTTCATTTTGATGCTTCAAAAAGTTATTATACTTAAAGGCAGTATACCTGGAATGCATATGCACAGGAAGAGTAGTTCACAGAATATTTTCTACTGAACTGAATATTGTAGTTATATCATACTGTCTGTATGGCTTTCAGTGGCATGGAGACTCACATAACACTAGCTAAGTCCTAGTTCCAACATCTACACTGCAGTAAAAGGTCAAATTCATTTCTTTCATATGTTATATACAGTTACAAATGTGGAGATCGTACAAGTTTAGCTGATATGTCTGTGTTGGGCCATCTTGCTTTATGTAATATTCTATCCAGGTCACTGTCTAGTGATACTTTAATCTGTGCAAATTTCCTTTGTACTGGTTCTCTTTAGTTTTAGTTTGGGTCCTTAGTCTGTCAAAACAATTCTCAAAAACAAAAGAATATGTCTTCTCAACTCCTCTTCCTCCATAAGGCTTCCTATTATGATAATTTGAAATAAATTCAGAGTAATTGCTAGTATTTAACTCCAAATTTGTGCTGAGACTGAATCTCAGACATAGTTTAACACATAGCTAATTTCAGTTTTAAGTAATGTTTAAGTAATATTTTCTATCAAGTTCAATAAAAGAATTGAACTTGATAGGAAACATTAAGAAAATGAGTAGAATAAGAAAATCAGCAGAAATTGTTGATTTAGAGGACATCAGTAGAGCAATTATCTTTTCTTTAAATTTTACCTTTCAGCTAAAGAAACTCTCCCACTCTAGGAAAGAACAGGTGTACTGAATGTACATGCTCAACAAAAAATAGTAAGAAACATGTTTTGTACTGGGCCTTAGACATTCTTCACAGATAGTCTTATTTTCTTCTACATAAATCAACCTCTGTTTCTTCAAGCACATCAGCACTGATGCAGAGATAGATGATTCAACCTGAGCAGATGGTCCTATGGAGTAGCAATCTCTGTTTCTTGTGAGGGATGTTTGAATCAAAAATCTTTTTCAAACAGGTATGAACATTCTAGTAGGAAGTGAATGTGGCTCGCAACATCTGTTTGCAGCCCTTCCTCATAAAAGAGATAGTCTTTGTATCTGCTTATTGCTGTTGGTATTATCTCTAAAAGCATGAGCTGCAATTTTACCTGGAACTAGCTGAACAGGAGTTGAATATGAGTGACTCTAACTTTGCAGACGTACATCAGTACTATCTTTATGTGCAGAGTGAGGGCAATAGGGCACATTGTCACATCAATTTTTAATCAGGATTCTCCAATCAAATCAATGGACTGTACAGTTTAAAAGTCAATAATACAGTAAAGTTTGGTATTTGGCTCAAATCGACAGATTTAGAGGATAGCCAAATTCAGGATGACTGTAACATAAATAATGGAAGTTGCTTTCAAGTGCTCTCAATCACGTAGCTCATTCTAAAATGAAAAGTTACAAACTGCACGTCTGATGATGCTGTTAGACTCCATTTGTAAATACATTTCCTATAATGTGGATGTGATGTATTATTCATAATATAATGAAGAGCCAGGTAGTATGGACCAAAAAAAGGCAGAGTTTCATAAATAGGTAGGAGACAGTAGAGCCATTTGTAATATCATTGTCAGCTAAGCAAGAAGTATGATATTAGATTAGATTAGATTAGATTAGATTAGATTAGATTATTCTCAACAGAGTTCAGCCCTTGAAAATGATAATAACAGGAATATATTCCTGCAGACCAAGAACAATATGTTTCAGCCACTAACTGAGAAGACACAAAAAAATGGAAAAAAAGTAGTCCCAAGTTTTAGTGTGTCTAACATCAATTGAAAAATTATTAAGCATACATGTTTTCATTGTTTTCTTCATTTAGTTATTCGGGATTACAATCCCATTTCTCTTTGGGTTATTTTTAAAGGACAACAATCTGCGAAGAAGAGCATGAAGTTGTTCAGAAGAATCTGTGTTTATCTGTAAATTGTTGCCCTGAAATGAGGAATAATCTAGAATCGACAGCTTAAAACTAGGTGGACTGGATAGATTTCCTTCTATATTTCCATAGTTACCAATTCAGAGACCTGACTCATTTGATCCCACAGATAGAAGCACATTGCAAATTTTCCTGAGTGCCTGCAAAAATGACAAGGGTTGGGGGTAAAATCTGCTGATTTTGTGACAACTAGCTAAACTTGCATTCACTCTTTTTGGAAGCAGAGTTAATTTTATCTATACTAGTTGGTGTTCTTAAAAGACCAAATCATTATTAGTGCAGAGTGTTTAGCTGGAACACACTTACTTCTTGCCCTTTGCAATTAATTTAGCAGTGCTGGTTATTCCAAAAATTCAGAAGTCTTGATGAGTCACACAAAATTGAGAATTACACTTACCCTACATTTGGAGGGTTATTTATCCTCTTGTTCAAAGTTTTAAGACTTCATATACTCAATCTATTTTGGCAACTGTGAAGTCTAAAAAATTTTTGTTGGAGTGAATAAAAGCCAAGAATCTCATTTAAGTCACAACTTCCAGAATCAGACTTTTTGTTAAAACAATAAAATGAAATTTTGATTTTGGTGAAGTCTGGGAGGATTTTGACACTAATGTCTCGTGGGATAAGATCACCCATCAGAATTGTGAGGAATTTACAAAATCTGGAAAAACTGACTGAAGATAAAAGTTTGGGATTAAAGGCAGGAATTAATTGCTGTACTCTGGTTTCTATGACTCGGTTGTCAGCATTGAAGCATGGGGTTCTTGGGATGCAGTTATATGTTTCGGTGAATTACTAATAAAGACCAGAATTCTCATCTGGTGTAAATTCTAAAGACAGCAATAGATTTACCTAGAGGTGAGAGTGTCTTTGAGACTGAATATGTATTTGTTATGTAGCATTGGCATGGAAAAATAATTTGCCTTGTATTGAAAAATTTGTAGTCAGGCAAGAGAAGGATGTACCAAAATTCCTGACTTCAGGGTTCATCCAGGGGGGACTACAGGTTTTACACATCCTAACAAAGGATACTGCAGTTGTCTGCAGCAGGGATTATAAAGAATATGATGACAAAAGGGAGGAGGGCCACTTAAGAGGAGACAGAATGACTCAATACTCTAGATTTGTTCTTTTTATCTCACAATGATAAGACAGTAAGAGAAAATTGTACTTTGTATTTTGTGAAGTCAAGAAAGGGAACAGTGCAATACAAGCTAAGAAGGAAAATTATGGAAGTGAGATGGCATCAGTAACACTAACATCCCACTGACTCTCTTGGGTTTGATGGTATTATAATGCAACAGCATTGCTTTGTGACTTTATCATGGATCAGAGCTTCAGAGATCCCCAGTACTTATTGTCTCAATATTGTCTCAATAGTCCAGTTTAGATTTCACATACTCAACAGAAACCAGGCATCCAAAGTTTTTCTGATGTCATAGTGCCCCTACACTTTTAACAGCCTATCTTACATACTTTACATTATTTGATACATCCTACATCTTTCTTAGTCCCTGATCTTTCCACATTTGACTTCCAGTCTTTCCTGTCCATGGATTTTTGAGCCTCCAATTCATCCTGCAGGCCTTCCCCATTCTTCTAGCTCTAACTCTCTAATCTATTCTAGCCAAAATTCATCTGCAATGAGATGCAAGGTCATTCTGTGCAGTCAGGATATTTTTTGCAGGGGTTTCATAAAGGCATGGAGTGTACATATCAGAAGTCCATCTGTAGACAACTATGTTGTAGCTAGGAATGAACAATTGCTAGAAAATACAGATGTGTGGTAGTTATAGCTTAGAAATTATGGCTTTGTTACAAAAACCCTTCTTTTCAGCAAAGGTTTCATCATTTTAGTACCTTCATATATCCCTATAGTAAATTAGTACAGTGACTTGACTTAGTACTGCTTCAAACCTCAATATCAATTCTTCTTCCCAGACCCCACAGCAGTCATGACTCATTCCCATCACTATGATGCCATTTCAGATCAAAACCAGCAGAGTCATGGACAACCTCCTAGTGGTTCGGGTTTTGATAAGATGTGAGAAACCCACATTCTTTGATTTGAATTAAGGGTAGAAGAGTTTTGAACTCTCATACAGTAGATTGAATATTCCAGCCACATGGAAAGCTGTTATAGGTTCCTTGATATGAGGAAAATTTTTGAAATCTTAAACATTTTAACAGGCTGAGAAAATTGTTTTCCACTCAGTTTTAATTAGATCATAGGCTCAATGGAAATTGTAATAATTTCTGACTTTGAAAAATGTGATGTCTCATTGGCTTGAACAGTTAATCAATGATTGAATTCACTCAATAGAAGTTTACTTAAGAAACCAGAAAACAGATGTTAAGTCTCATTCATTTTGTTATATGGGCTCAGAAAGGTAATTACTACCATGACTTGGAAATCCTGATCTTTGACAAGTGAATTAAGTTCCTGTGAGTATATACTGTGTCTGATGAAAAGTCCGGGAGTTGTGAGTTACACATTCAGGAGCTGACCTAAGGGAGCATTTCAAGATTTTTGAGATTCCTACTGGGGTCAAAGATTATTCACAGCTCTAGACAGTTGAGAATTTCTTGTGGGGAATAAAAAAAAAAATTAAGGTAAAAAGCCCTTTTGCATAGAATCAAAGTGGAGATGTTGTAAAAATTAAGAGAAAAACATCCATGGGTTGTTAAGATATATTAAAATTACCAAAGCTATTTAAGCTATTTCTGGATCTTTACCTGTCTTTATAATAAACTTCTGATTGCATAGCCAGCAATTTTACTTTCAAAATATGAGATTGGAGTTTACAGTAGGCATTCCTGTGTAAACATAAGAGTATAAAAAAAATTAAAATAATTATTTCTATATATGAAATCTTTTCCTCAGCACATCTTATGACAAATGGTGCTAATGCAATAGAAGTCAGAAAAGATCTTCCAAGAAAAAGGAAAAGGAAATTTTGTTTAGAAGAGAATTTCCTTTGTTACAAATCTGAATTTAACTGAAAAGTGACTAATATGATGTCTCTAAAAAATATATCAATATTTATGAAGGTTGATGCAAAAGAAATCTTTTGTTAGTCTAGAAATTGGTCTTTGCTTTATTTGCATGTTTAAAAGTTATTGAAAGGTTATTATTAATAGATGGTTTTTTAATATACCCATTAAATTCAGGCCCTGCTTGACAATTCCAATCATGTATGAGACACAATAGCTGCTATGATTCTTTTCCTTTTCTGAACACTTTTGAAAGAGGCTTGAAAAGAGGGGAAAACTGTATTTTTAGCACTCCAGTGAGTAGATCAATTGAGTAAGAAATTGCTTTTACACAGTGGGTTTTTTAAGCCTAAATGTGATCTAAGCCATAATATTAGTTAAAAGATTTTCATTTGTACTGGAAGGAATTCAGAATCTAGGTAATCCCCAGTAACTTCAAATGACTTCCTGATTAAGCACTAAGTTTTCATTAAGTCAACTACCACTTTATCTTGTTTATAGAGACAGTCTTCTGATCCTTTTGGAATGTCAAGTAAAAGGACATTGGCCAGAGTCTTATGTTATTCTGAGATGAGTAGACTCAAAGAATTACATCATGATATTTGGCAAATCCTGTGACTTTCTTAACTCTTTCATTGCTTTGGGATATTTTATATTCCTCCAGTAACGTACACGTAGCTCACTGAGTGAAATACCCCTTCATTGATGAATATGGCACAGACAGAATTATAGCACGAGATAGGTGACCCTTGTCAGCCCTCCAAAGAAGAATTTGCTTTTAGAGAGGAAGATGATGTAGACTTTATCATGTGGTAAAACACCTTTATGTGATGATAGCAAGCCAGGAAAGGCTGTTGTACATCAAATGGTCTGAAACTGCTGTTCAGTTCCTCTCCTGACACTTCATTGTTTTATTTTGTTCCCTTGATGAAGATACAAAAGATTAAATGCTTAAAATATCTTGCTAAAAATATTCAGTCCAGCATCTAGGCAAAAAATGTCCAAATGCTAATGTTGACTTATATCACCATTGCATTGAAATAGTACAGCTAGAGAATGTAAAAAGGAGATGTGGTTTTTGTCACATGTCTGATATCTTATATGTCACTAAAACATAAAGAGCCTTGCAACAGAATGGAACAAAAAATATATAATTATCTGATGAATAGTCTTTTTCCTTATCAGTGTATTGATCTTTACCATATAAAGTGACACAAAAATTTAGGTGATAATCCAGTACTTTCACAGATTTTATCTTAATTTTGTTTAGTATCTCTATACTTGAATCACAGGTTTCTGTAAGTATTCAGTGTTTTCTATCCATCCCATTTTACTTAGGAGTTAGTCATCAAAGTGATACATAACTGGGTGGCTGTGCTCAAACACATTGGGTTGAGACTGTTCCAGTCAGGTCCTGCAAAGATGGTCTTTCAGATTCTTAAGACACATCTTGTAATTAAGAGTTAATGGTACAGAGGTTGTAAGGAAAGTGTCTGCAAAGTGAATGCTATTTTTTAAAAAGGAATGACCTTTTACTGCTAGAGAAGCCACACTGCAAGGATGGTGATTTCTGCAGTGATCTATCTGTGCTGCTTCTCATCATGAAGGTTCAGATTTGGAATGTTAAAGAGTTTCCAGTGGCAATTTTTGTGCTTTGACTGGCATTTGCTGCAAATAAAGTGACTGGAGAAATTTTAAAGAGAGAGAATAAAGATTTCCCACCTAATTCCTTCCAGCCCAGGGAACATTCAATAAATTGAAAAGCCAAGAACCAGGAACTTTTACCCTTGTGCTTTATAAAAACTATTGCTAGTGGTTTAATATATTCCTGACCTACCTCTGTGCCATACAATGCTGAAAGTTTTTGCACAACTGAGGTAACCTCATTCCCTTTGCCATCACAGTAGATGCACTCTTCCTCCAACCCATATTGATACAATCAATCTTTTCCAGGTGTCAGTAGAAGACTGATAGCGTCTTCATTATTATCTCATATTGCGTGTTGCCTGTCCTTCAGCTCTCTCAATTAAATTACTCATGTGAGTATTCCTTCATATGCCAGGATAGTTCCATTAGGTAACTTGTTCTAAGGGGAATAACAGGTGCTCTAGCACAAGAGTGCCCACTTGGCAGATCTAAGGACGGGGATAATGAGGGGAGGGCAGTGATAATCAGATGGGAATGGCCATTTCTTTTTCTAGCAGGGAACATATTACAAGCTTCTACACAAGAAGTGTAACTACTATAAATTTCATAACAAAAATATGTCTCTTTGACTCAACACTGGGGGTCAATCATTTAGAGATGCCTAGCTCAGGCACGACATGTGAACCAAACACGAGCACTGTGACATTTAGCCGCACTGTCTGTAGCCACTAAACTTCAACCTGGTACGAGCAGAAACCAAAACAGTGAACCATTCCACTGCTGTCACCCATGGAGTGACTGCAGAGCATGGACTTGGTTTTCTGCAGGCTTGCTGCTCCTACAGTCCTCCTCAGCATACCTCAGATTTGTAGGTAAAGCAGAAGAGGTTAACAGTATAAACTTGAGGGGTTTGGACTACAATATATAAAAATTGAGTGAAGGTCTTTAGGTTATCAGAATAACTGGGGTTGTTGTGACATCATCTGCTTCAGTAATATTATTCAGTACTTTTCAATGCAAAGACTCAAAGAGACATAGACCTAGTAGACAAGGTATAACAAGGCAGTACCAAAGACAGAAATTGTCCAGTCAGTAATTGATACACGGATAAGCATCTACCAGGTATCACATTAGAAAGAGACAACCTGGATTTTGCAGCTGAGGAGGAGAAAACAAGATGACCATGAGGATTTGGGATATTTCAGAAGGTCTTTTTAAGACTATGCAAAATTCATACAAGAAAGTTTAAGGGAAGAGGTCTAGGGAAAAACAAAGGGACATCACACCACAACAGTGGAATAGACCAAAGGGGTATAAAAGGGGACTGCCACGTGAAAATTGTTGCTGCCTGTTATTCTGTCCTTTAAAAAGTATTAAATACTTTTGAAACTATCCCTCTGTCTAGTTGCACACTGTGAGTGTGTGTGTGTGTGTGTGCTGTAAGGGCTAAGTGGCAATTACTGGTGAAAGAGACCTTAGAGTGGATTTGGTGACAACAACTGGAGTCAGAGCAGGGTGTAGGTGCCCCTTGCTTCTGCTGCCAGCAGCCAGAGCCAGGGAGAACCTCAGCACCAATGTTCAAAGAATGTTTGGACAGTGGTCTCAGGCACATGATGTGATTCCTGAGGTTCCTGTGCAGGGCCAGAAGTTGGACTTCGGTGAACTTTGTGGGTCCCTTCCAACTCAGGATATACTATGAGTTTATGGTTCTAACTTTTGAGATGGGAACCATCCCAAGGTATCCCAAGGGCCAGCTCAGCAAGAAACAGCATGAGTGAGTGGCTTAGCATCTGGCCGGAAGAAGATATTTCTCTGCAGAAACTGTAATCAAAAATCCTAGTCTTACAGACGGATACTCTCAAGTATATCTATAGATATTAAGAATTTGACATGATTTCCTTGACTTTAAGATCAGAACACAGGATACAAGAAAACTAGAAATTCACAAGAAAAAAAAAATCTTGTAATTTGTAATTGTCACTACAAGACAGAAAATGGAAATTTTTGAAAGAGTTCATCATTTAAGTGAAGTAATATTTTTGGTTATTTTGAAGAATGATTTAAAAAGTGCCATTCTTAACTTACTAGACTTTAAAATTATTAGATCTTAAGGCAGAAGAAAAAACATCTTCATAAATGTTCTATCTGTAGGGAAAAAATATCTTGCTTTCAGGGAGACTAGAGTAATAAATAAAACAATTTAATTATGTCTTTTCTGCAATAAATAAAACAAAAGTTTGGAGATAATATTTATGGTTTTTAAAACATAAATATTCTTTAAATATTATATCTCTATTTAATACTTCTAAATATTGACTCATGAAGTATTAAACTCAAGAGAATACAGCTGTTTATATCATCACAGTGTTCATTTGAATGAGATCACAATATATGTATCTAGAAGGGAATTAATTAGGCAGCATGTAATAGTTTACAAGACCTGCTAATATATGAGACTTCTGGGAGCTTTTTCAGATTGCAGCAATTGATTTTGTCACAGAGCCAACAAGTGGAGAGGAGTTGTAATTTTTTTTCCTCTTCCCGAATCATACCTGATAAATCTAATGGTGGCCTTTCTTTCCTTACCCCCTGTTCAAATCAAACCTTAATTGTTCTGGCATCAAGGTCAGGCAACTTGGCTAGCTCTGAAAGATATCAGCTGTTTTTCTCATCCTTGCTGAACCTCTTTTAGACAAATTTTGCATTGTTTTTTGTGTCAGTTTTATCGTGGAACATCGTGCTGCCATCTGGAAAGAAAAACACCATGGTACAGGAGCAGCTGGTGAATGAGAATGGCCAAATAAATATTGGCACTCACTCTGCCATTAGGTGAGATAAGAGGATTGAGGCCATGCCAAAAGAGACAGCCCAAACTGCTGCCATTATCCTTCACTGTCCCCTTTCCCCTTATCTCTGTTTCAAAACACAGCTATCATTCATTTTAGAGGAGAGAAACCAAACCTATCAGGTGTTTGACATACCCTCCTGAAGCCTGGAAAACAGAGATATCCATGGTGAAAAGCATCTTGCAAATTGGCTGAATGGTTGGATACTGTTATTCCTTTGGAAAAATAACAAGAACATTTCATATTTCTGTAATGATTCCTGTCATAGGAGCTCAAAATGCTTTAGATGTAAATTCGTTCTGTAGGTATTTGAGATTGGGTAAGGACATATTAGCTGTATTTTCATAGGCAGGGAAGTTGAAACACAAAGAAATACCAAATTTGATAGATATGGGTTAAGTACAGAGTTTGTGTTAATGGTGGGAATAAACTTTGATTGTAAACTGCTTTGCAATTTTACATAGCAACAGACAATTTTCCTTCTAGAGACCTGAGGATAGAGCAGAGATTTAGGGAAACTATGGACATACCCAGCCTTAATCTACAGAAATGTAAAGCATAACCACAGAATCATAGAATACCACATTGGAAGTGACCTCAAGAATCATCTGGTCCAACCTTTCTTGGTAAAAGAACTGTCTAGACAAGATACTTTGTCTAGCCAAATCTTATAAGGTTGGAGAATCCACCCCTTCTCTCAGGAGATTATTCCAATGGCTTTTTGTTCTCATTGTGAAAAGTTTTTTTCTTGGTTCCTCAGAATCTCCCCAGGAGTAACTTGTACCAATTATCCTTTGTATTTTCTGTGTGACTCATTTTATGAGTCTCCATCTTCTACGTAGTCACCCTTTTAATACTGGAACACAGTGATGAGGTGTCCCCTAAGGCTTCTTTTCTCAGGGCTGAACAAACCCAGTTCTCTCAGCCATTCCTCACAGGCTTCCCAGTCCCTGGATCATCTTTGTGGCCCTTCTCTGAACCCTCTCCAGCCTGTCCACAGCATTCTTGCATAGTGGGGCCCAAAGCTGCATGCAACATTTCAGGTGTGGAGGAGAGTGGGAGAGTGGCTGCTTTATCTCTGCTGGTGACGCCCCTATAGATGCAAGCCAGCATCCAGTTGCCTTTCTTTGATGCAGCAGCACACTGTTCACTCACAGTGAGCTTACTGCCCACCAGGACCTCCAGGTCCTTTTCCAGAGAGCTGCTCCCTAGCCCACTAGATGCCAGCCTGTGCTAAATTCCTGTATTACGTTTTCCCATGTGCCAGAACTTACACTTTTCCTTGTTAAAGTCCTTAAGGTTCTTGCTAGCCCACTCTTTCAGCCTACCCAGGTTTTCCCACAGAGTGGCTCTGCCAGTCAATTCCCCAGCCACCACACAGACCACTTGTCCAGAACCATAACACACCAGGTTCTCTAGAAGGAGGCTGTGGGAGACCATACCAAAAGCCTTGGAGAAATCCAAGTAGACAGTGTCCATTGCTTGCACACATCAGCCAAGCAGGTTACTTTGTTGCAGAACACAGTCAGGTTTGGCAAGCAGGATTTGCCCTTGGTGAACCCATTCTGGTTTTTCCTAATCACATGCTTTAACTGACTTGTGATAGGACCGAGGAGGATTTGTTCCATAACTTTACCAAGGACTGAAGTAAGACTGATAGGCATATGACTTCCTGGATCTTTCTTTAATCTCTGATGTAGTGTTGTATTCTTATTTACTTGCTGGAGGGCTGATTCAGCATTTCAGGATTTCCTTATTTTCAGACTCACGTCAAAGTAGTGGGCAGAGGAGCTACATTCAGCTGTTCATGACACAAACTTTCTATAAGGTAGAAAGACTGATCTAAGTCTGATTCTTAACTCTTAGACAACAAGTATCAATAAATTTGTCATTTGAAATCAGAGTATGTTAGTTCAAATTTGCAGCATGGATCAGTTGAAAATCTATTTACATTTGGTACAGACTGGACACATACAGACTTGCAGTCATTAAGAGGGCCTAAAATTTCCCATAAGATAATAGTTCTGGGAAGTTTTACTTAAAATGCCTCTTCTTTTTAAATGATTAGAGTGATTGGTTGTGAGACAAAAGGCTGGAAATTTGAAAGTGAGAAATTAAGGATGAATTATTCCTTATCATTATGTCTGTCTTGCTGTATCCAATAAAAACCTAGTTGTCCATGCAAATTTGACTGCCTATAGTCTTTACTCACTGGTGGTTGTTTGGAGGAGAGTTTAGTAATCTCAATACACCTCCCAGTGATAACAGCTGCCTTCCTCACAAAATCCCATATGGTGCTAACTGGCATGCCTGTCAGTTCTAGTAAGGCTAACATCATGGTGTTAGCATTGCCTTTCCTTTGCAAAGAACACCGTCGCTGAGGTGAAGTACAATAGTGAAGCCTTCTAGCGCAAGCAAAAAACAGATTACCCCAAAACATTTGCTGTGACATAACATCTTTCACTTTTATAGAAGTATAAGCAAAGACTAGTCCAATCAAAAATCATGTTTTGCTTTCTTATGTTTTCTATGCAACTGCAAAAGACCAAACAGCCACAATTCCTGAGCTTTTAGCAGGAGGGGAAAGCCACCATCACCTCTGATCACCTCTGATCTCAGCAGCAGCACAAGCCACAAAACTTCTCATAATTTATATGGACGGGAAGCAAAACCAGACAGTTATTCAATGAGGGAAACAAAAGAAGCCTTGCTTCCTTCACAGTCTGTACTACTCATATGCAACCTGCCCCCTTCTCAGCTCCTTCCACTTCCCATGGTATTTGTTCGTCCCCTGCCCTACTGAGCTCCTTCTGAGGAATTCTACTGTGGAATTCCCTACTGAGGAATTTCAAAGCTCCCTGGAAGTGTTCATTATTTAGCTGTCGATACTCTCTACAAAAATTTGCTGGAAGAAGAAAACCTTGCAGAAGGATGCAATGCGTTGTCACATCAGCCCCATTTCTTTGAAAAGCTAGCAAACATCAACAGTTTTGGGGGAAGTCACTGTCAGGCAGCGCACACATCCAGCCCCACAAGATATGAGCATCAGGCAGTGTTTTGAAAGTGACCAGCTGTCCTGTTGTACCATCCTTACCCCTAAGGACTTGTCCTACATTTGCTATTATCCCAGGACAGCTTCTGTACACCATGGAAAATGCTGATACTGCCAGCTCTTAGCTTTTCCACCAAAAGATTAAAAATAAAAATAAAAAAATTGGACAGATGAAAGATGCAAAATACCATAAAGATGTTTTAAGGTAACTTGTTCAAATTTTAAAAAATGCTTCAAATAACTGATTTGACTCTCCTCATGCATCTGCAAATTAACATCACAGATGTCTTACAATTCTCCTACCAAACACTTCAAATCCAAACTGAAAAACTTTTAAAACCTTTATAAACAAACAAACAAAAAAGTCAAAAACAAGCTGGCAATTGAGGCAGTGCCATGTTCCAAGAGGAAATTCAGAATTATGGTGGGCTGATTTTTGGTGGGAATTACTCAGATAGTTGCTAGTTACTATAATACCTTAGAACATGTTGATTCCCCACAACAAAAATCATTTCAGTGGCATGCTTTGCCATGTAGTATGCTCTAGCCCCATTAAACGATATAAGTTCAGATCCTAAAAGTAATTTATCAGTTTAGTATTATGCCTAGATTAATTAGCCTTAATAATGTTAATAATATTAAATGTAGTAACTTTGTAATAAATCTTGTCCTAATATAATCTAATTCAGCCTTTTTTGTATAATATTAACTTCAGCCTCTTCTAGTAAATATTTCAGTTTTAGTCATACAGGCAATGGGATGGTAACTGGCAGTGACCAAGAAAAATTATTTCTATTTTGAACCCTTAAAAGCTAGTTTATTTGGGGTTAGTTTCCTTTTTCCCCCAGGTTTTCTACTACAGCTGGAAATTCCGGAATTTAGCTTTGCAGGAACGCTATGTAGCTTACATGACTGAGCAAACCTTTGAATCTTCCATTCCACAATTTACTGTGTTCTCAAGCTTTCCTTTGATTTAGTGTCTGATTGAACTTAGTAACTCAATGAAAACAGCACCAAAAATGGTTACTCAGCAAAACTCATGTAAAGTTCATGAAAAATGAAAACATGAACATTCAGAACAAAACTGAACATATTTCTGCTGTGATGATGACATCTTCACGGTATGGTGTGACAGCACCAAATCACAGGACAGAGGGGAGGTTATAAGGATACTAAACTCTTGGATAAATATGGCTCTGGGCTTTTAGAGTATATAAGACAAAACTTGACTTGATTAAGACTTGATTAAGATGTTAGCAAGCAGCATTTATCATGTTCCCAGGCTGCAACACCAGTCTTCTGCTCAGAATCATAGACCTGATTGTTTTTTGTGCTTGGCCTAACTGACTAATAGTAAGATACACTTCAAAAATGTAAACCATACTTTGCACAGTTGCAAAGTATCATGTGGGGGCCAAAAGAAGGAACTTATGCTTCCCGTGCAAGACATGGCATTGAAAGGGCATCAACTTCTCATCATGAAAGAGAACTTAGAAGGCATGAGGTGCTGTGGATGCTATCTCTCTTTGACCCTAATGTTCTGGATTATTCTAGGGATGCACTGGTCAAATCATCATATCTCCATGTTTAGTCTTAACATCTGTAACACAAAAGTGGTTTCAGTAACAACCCTGATAAAATGCTGTGGATCAAAATGCTTTGAGATAATTTTTTTCCCAATGAAAGCAGTATGCAAGACCTATGTTTTCATCTTGGTTTTCATGCAAACAATTTAGTGCATCTTATGATAAAATTGTTCTTACAATCGTTCTCTGGTGAGGTTGCAATCTGCTTTTCCCACCAATTGTTTATCACAACTCTAGCAATTAATCCTGTGGACAGGTTTTATTAAGAAAGCACTAAACTTAGTTTTAGGTATTTTAAATCTAAAGATTTTAAATGAGAAACAAAAATAAAGAGCCATCGCTGTGTAACAGTGTCTCCCAGGCCATATAAACCAGTCATCTGGAAAAAATATTTCTTTTTTAAATTCTTGCTCTAGGTTTTGTCATGGCAGAAGATTCGGAAGCTCCACTATCACCGTGCAGTAACTGAAGGCTGCCTTGCTGATAGTGAGATCAGATAAGTCATTCTGATGCAAAGAAGTCATTTGAAAATTATTATTTAAAGTGAAGGCCTGCAAAGGAAGCCAGTGTAGAGCCACTGCTTTGCATTGTTCCCTTTTATTTTCTGGAGTTATCCTCCACAGAGAGAGAAGGAATGGATGCATCAGAGGAAATAAATAATAATGATGGAGTAAAAAACCAATTTCTGTAAGTGAAATGACTTATTTGTAAAGAACAGTAGTAGTCTGCCCTTCCACAGGAGTTGAACTGAGGTCTTTGCCTCATCTGGTTATTTCATCATGAAGATGCCACCAACTGCATTTTCTTTGGTTCCTGCACACTTTATGCTATATATTGGACCTATATACTGCCACTGCTTCTGGAACCATCTTGTATAAGTGTCCAACTTAATTTACCCACAGTACCTCAGGTATCAGCAGTTGTGCAGCTGCAGCAGCACAGAAACCATTGTGACCTGCAAAAGTACAGAAACAAACCAGATAGATAAATACACAGAATTTTTTCCTTCAGAAGATGTGCATACTACTCAGCTTTCTCAGAATCAAGATAGGCAGCTTGAGTTTATATATGTTCTCAAATACAATGTTTAAATGGCCATAATATATCCTCAGTAGGAGTTGATGTGTTATATTCTTTTTGTCCACGAGATGTCGATGTACCCTAAGAATTCTAGGGTACATAGCTTTGTGTCTTTATAACACGAAGCCTGCCTGTGCCACAGCCAAGATTCTTATTGGGTCTAGCAATTCTCACTGCAAAACTAACAACAAAAACTATAATAACAACTATGACAGAGATCATTGTGTCCAACAGAAAGAATCCTTGGTAAGGGTGAATAACTTCATTAATTTCTTACACCACATAATCTCCTTCTTGTTCTGGGCAAACACCTGAGGAGGGTGGGCAAAATATATCAGGATGTAGTGGTGAGGAGAGCATACATGCCAGAGGGAGAAGCAAAGTCTGTTAACTTAGGCATTGTGCCTATTAGCTTCAACTCCCAAATGGGAGCTGCTCAACATCTGACTTGCTCAGAGTGTGGGTGGAATGAGTCTATATGTATCAACAGCTGCCCGTGTTTACTGATACATTAGAGTACTAAAAAGGATTAGAATTATGTTTATGGAAATTCACATTATTGCCTGTCTTTACTAAAGCTTTAAATTTTCTGTAATTTACATGAGCATATCATTGGAATAACATGAACTAACTCATTGAAGAAAATTAACTAGTTAAGGAATAGAAGCTGTTCCTCCTGGTTATAAAGAAATACTGAGCACTTCAGGTGACAGGCATTTGACACATGCTAGTTTTTAATGTGTTTTACTGCCTTGCACTTTTTAAATATGGGCTGCAAACATAGATGAAGAACAAAATGTACCTACCTGATACCTGAAGCCACAACCTAGATGAGCTGGTGTGGTCCTTACTTGCCCTGTTTCAGAGTAAGTTGGGGTGGCACAAAAGGCCTACTTTAGAATGAATTTTGAGGTATGTCAGCAAGACCTAAGAGTGGGGATTGATGTATCTGGGAAGGGAGACGCCAGGGTGGGTACTTCCCTGGCATTCTCCCAGGGAAGAAGCAGCCAGCATTTATGAATAGGTTTCAGTAATGCAACAACTGCTGCCAGTTTGCTAGAAGCCAGGTTTTGCCAAATGCCTGTTCATTTTTTCCATAGACCTATAATATTTTCTTTCAAAAGAGTAGGATGGAAAATTATTGACTGTCTTTTTTTTTTACAACAGAGAAGCTAAACTTGTTTTTTTCTTGCATATTTTAGAAAAGTGTATAGTTGTTTATGGTAAATTTTAAGTAGTGCAAATCACAATTCATGCACTGTTATTTTCTCATATTTTAAGAAGAAGACTGATTCCTTCTACCTGTATAAATATTTTCTGAAATAAAAAAAAATTAAAACAACATAAAATAAGTTCATATCAGTTTTATGTAATCTCTTTAGATTTTAGGTGTCTAATACATGATGTCTTGATTCTGCTTTCACTGGCATAAATATGGCTTAAAATTCATTAATATTTCATTTTCTGCTAACCAGCAAAGAAAGATGGGGAGGGCCTTTTTTAGTCTGAAGTAAATTTAACCAACTGAATGGAAATACCAACAAAAGCTGAAAAATTATCTGTATTTTATTGTATAATTGCATTGTCAATTAAGGAGGAAGAGTTAATATTCTTTCCTATGAACATAAGTGAGAGAACTACAGCTGGATCTGATATGTGGTAAAATGCATCTCCGTTTCCTGATTTCAAAAAAATGGCATCTTCTTTCAGCAAAAGGTATGTTCATGGGACCCAGTGTTCTTAATGCCAGGTTCCCACCTGTGGGACCTCAGACCCCTTCAGGGGTTTGAGTCAAACATTTAACTGTTCTCTAAAAGCTGGTAGCTGCAATCTGCAAGGTGTTATAAAGGATGAAAGCCCAAGTTGTATAAAGGATGATAATATTATCTTCCAACACTGCAATGTGTTATTATCGCTTTTATTTTCTCTCTGGTGCTTTTACCCATATGTGTAACAGATACAGCACTGCCTATGAACTCATGCCCAACTGCACCTTCCTGGCACTTCGTGGTTGTGCCAAAACCAAAAGGGCCTAAAAGTCCAGATGAGTTTCTTTGCTTTTGAGCTGAAATGGCAGAAGATCTGTCTAACAAAACATAACAGACAATGAGCAGAGTGAGAATTAGAAACTACGAAATAGGAATCAAAATTATTTTCTTTTGACTGTTTCACAGCCTTTAAATCAGCAGAACATTGACCTTTCCTAACTCAGATCCAGCTCTGGCAATCTCTCTGCTCTGTCTCATTCTCATCTCTTTCTCCTTCCCACTCTTGGTGTCCAGGAATATTTCTGACAAGTCACCACAATATTAGAATATCACTTTTCTTTTTCTTCCTTTCATGGTTGATGTTATTCTTGCTTTTTTTACTTTGATAAGTAATGAAATAAAAATGTGCTGTCCTTCAAAAAACTTTTTTTTTCAGTATGAGGTAAGAGCAAATTAAAAAAGTTAACCTCTCAGAGCTGGGGTTCCAGGCTTTAAGCAAATACAAGCACTTCTGCATCTCTAATACTCCCTACACATTTTGATGATCTTCATAAAGATCACAACTTTTGGGGGATTATTTTCTTCTTTAAATGAAAGTTGAATGTCTAAAAAGCAGTTTTAAAAATGGTCTTTTTTCCTAATATCATAAAATTATTTTGTTCCTTGTGTCTCAGGTATGTTCCTTCTTTTGCAAATAAAAAGGGAGGTGAGGTAGTAGTTTATGAGCTTCAAGTGGAAAAATTCTGTGTTCTATGGGGAAGACATCTGAAAAGTCAGATGTCAGAAATAGCAACCCAATTAAATCCCTATTTCAAGCAAAGTATAATACACCAAAATGAGAAGCATAGTAAAATTGCATTTGTGCACCCACTAGCCTACATATGGCCTCCTCTCAGTAGGAGAGTAATCTTTAAGGAAGTTTTAAAGGTGTTGTTTTCATAGGACAGTGAACGACAAGGATAGCTTCAAACTCTTTTTAGACTGCTCCATAGGGTAGAGGTATGCATGATTTCACTTCCTTCCTGCAATTAATCAGTAAGACATTTTTTATTTAACAAAAAGACCTTCTATATGCAACTTCTGAATTTGTGGCAATGATAATGGTTATTCATTTCCACCGGACTGGTAAGACAGATCAATAGAAAACATTTTGACCTGAGGCTTGTGAGAGGCAGACTTTCTGTCTGTACTGTGTGAGACCTCAAACAAATCACTTTGACACAGATATCTTCAAAAATACCTAGGCATACCTACTGACTGTAGTTTATTTCAGGTGACTGACAACATCAGTGGATGTTGAAATAGCAGTTTTTATGATCAGATTAGGGCATGAGAATGTCTAAACAAATGTAGAGTTCTCTATCCCAAGAATTGTCTGGATTTTCTATGGCAAATGAAGAGAAATGGGCACTGAAGAGTGTGATACATCTGTTCTTCAAGCAAAATTGTCTATTACTCTTCATTGACTAGTAAGGAACTTCAGTCTTCAGTATGTAAAAAAGTACTTTTGTACTTTGATAAGAGGCTGTGCGCAGCCGGTCTGAAAGTGTGGCTCCTAGAACACCTGGATAGTCACCTTAAAGTACACAGTGTATCACATAACTGCTTTAATTCTTGGCTTGTAACAGTCAGCAAGGCTGTCAGCAGCTGCCTGAAGCTTCATAGCTTTACAAGTTAGCTCTGAAGATGTGAGAAAAGGGTGATTGTCATGTTCATAGACACGCTTGAGACCATTCTTACAGAAGGTGGAGAATATAGCACTTCTGTATTTCATTAAAACATTGAGGAGAAATACCCAAAAGATTGTGAGAAGCTTAGCTACTATAAGGCCATATAAGGGCCAGCTGAGATAGA
Source organism: Agelaius phoeniceus (assembly GCF_051311805.1). NCBI lineage: Eukaryota > Metazoa > Chordata > Aves > Passeriformes > Icteridae > Agelaius > Agelaius phoeniceus. The sequence continues at coordinate 33,304,440 of NC_135270.1, read as the reverse complement.
TAAAGCCTCCTCTTTGGAATTAATGTGGTTTTGTACATCATGATCTTCTCATAGTATTGCCTGCCAAGTGTACTACAAAAACATTTGAAGTACTGGGGCATTAAGAAAGTCACTCTGGAAGCACCTAAATTGTTGCTGATCAGATATAAATCCTGAGAATTAAATATTTTTATATTTTAGGGGTTTCTCTTAATGGTTTTGTTGCATTTTTTTTCCAACCTCCTCCCCAACATAGTCTTTTTCCACTAAAAATTTTTCAGATTAACAGAAAACTGTTCAGCATATAAATAGCGATCCAGAACCATTAGTAAACATCTGTTAAATCAGGCAAGAGCCAGGAAAAACTTCAGCTGGATTACAATTGTTCTTGAGAGAGTTTGCAAGGGAGTGAGAAAGCACACAGAGCCCAGGAGCCAGCCAGAGTCTGTTCACATTTGGTTTCTTTCTCCTCCCCCACCCCTGGAACATTGCTGATAGAAGGAAGCAAATGGCTGAGGCTCTCATATCCCAAAGGATGTAATGCCCTACGGGTTGGCTAAGACAACTAACTCATGTTCTATCCCTTCCATACTTTCTGTTTTGTGTAGTGCACAGATATGACGAGTGTTGTGGAGAACACTCCATAGTAGCTGATGTTTCTGCATGTTTTGACAAAGTGCCCCATTAGCATACTTCCTGCTCCAAAGGGGCAGCACTACATCGGCTATCCACTGACCTAGAAACTGCTCTTATCTTTATAGAAGGAAGCTATTAACATTTAGAATTTTGAGAATCAAGTTCTGGCAAATCCTTCCTCTGAAATTAAAGATGTTTCTACCTCCAGCTGTCCATCCCATTTCTCTGCCAGGAATTACCACAGAGTCAGTAGAGGGGAACATGTGTCGCACTTCCGCTGAAAACGCCCAGTGTCCTTGGATAAACCATCGTGGAGGACAGATGTCAGCTGGCACCATCTCGATGGAGTAGTTAACATTTAGATGTGTTATTTCTGCTAACTTTGATCCAGGAACAGTAACCTTTGGCTGGGGGGAGACAGATAGCAGTAATGTCTTAACTGTAATGCAGCTCAACTATTACAGCTCCAACCAACTTGAAATTTCAGTAACGGAAACTACCATGAAATCTCCATACACTCATGCACAGAGCTTTAAATGGTATTTGCTTTCATAATGGCACAGTGTCTATCCAAGTGTGAAATCTGAATGAAGCTATTGCAATATGAACTGGAAGCGCATAGCTGTTCATTCAGAGGAGCTGGGGCAGAATGCTATCAGTCTGCCTGAATCTGTTCACATGGAGTTGCCATCTGTTATCACAATGCCATGTTGCCCAATTAAAACAATATGACTGGATTACAGTATTTTGAGTAGTATTATTTGCTAGATTGTCTCTGATTCTAAAAAATCTATCATTCCATCTGACTGCCTCTGCACCTGCTAATTCAGACAGTGTAAAGAAATTGCAAGCTTCTCATTTATTAACTGCATGGTGGCTGTAAGCTACTTCTGAGCCTGAAAATATTTCTGCATTTTAAACTTCTTCTGACTTCGTCCAATAGTAATTTCTCCATTTTCTGAGGAAGTGTGTATATTTGGTATGGGGAAAACTACTGCATAGCTATGTGGCCAGTGGTTACTAAGGATGTAAGTTAATCAGGGTAGATGAAAATCTCGTTTTAAAAATGAATTATTTTTCCTTTTAAATAAGAGTTTTAGACATAATGTTCTTCAATTCTTTCCTGGTTTGGACTCCTAAACTGATAATAACGAATGTCTTTTCTTAATACTTTAAGTGATTATGGCAGAATTTCTGACTTTACAGAGCTCCACGTATATAACTTTCCTGTAGCATGCAGATGAACATGCATTTTGGGGTTAGTTGAGCTTCCATTTTTATGTTTTATTCTGTAAAAGACAAGTAATATCAAATGCAAAATGGATACTATTAACTGAAATCACTGTTTTTAGGAATAAAAACAACTATTGACAGGAGAATTAACATGATGAGTAAGAGAGTCAGGGAAGCCTATTAATCAAATACACTGTTATTTTAGATCTCTGAAGCACATTTGTTTTACTTAAATAAAATGTCCCGTTTGACCAAAACTTAAACCAGTGCTGGACAAAAAGCCTTTCAAAATGTGCTTTATAACTTTACATTTTTCCTTAAAAAACTTTTAATTTAAGGAAATTAGAACACTTAACAACTTAAGTTGGATTTCTAAATGCTATCTAGTCCTGTATGGCACCATGAACAACATAAACTGACTTGAATTCTTACCCAGTTTAAGCACAATTGCTCATTTTAGTGTAGTCTGTGGTTACTGATGGGTCCCTAAAGTACTGCAATAGTCACTCTTGGGCAAAGCACAGGGATGGATTGCATACCCATAAAACACCCTCTTCTGTGATTCTGAAAATATATACCATGTCATACATAATGTGTCGATACTCCTAACATTGTAATTAATGGAGTTAGCCATGGCATTCACTTTCACAGAAATAAAGTATCATTGAATATCCTGAGTTGGAAGGGACCCTCAAGGATCATCAAGTTCAACCCTGCACAGTATCATCCCCAAGAGTCACACCATGTGTCTGAGAAAATTGTCCAAAAGCTTCTTGAGCTCTGTCAGGTTTGGGGCTGTGACCACTTACCTGGGGAGCCTGTCCCCGCCCCCAAACACCCTCTGGGTGAAGAATGTTTTTCTAATATCCAAACAAAACCTCCCTTGACACAACTTCAGATCATTCCCTCAAATCCTGTCATTCATCACCACAGCGAAGAGATCAGTGCCTGCCCCTCTGCTTTCCCTCACAGGAAGTTGTAGACTGCAATGAGGTCTCCTCTTCTGTGGGCTATACAGACCAACTGACCTCAGCTTCTCCTCATACAGCTGCCCCTCAAGGCCCTTCACTATCTTTGTTTCTCTCCTTTGGGTACTATCTAACAGTTTAATATCTTTCTTATACTGTTGTGCCCAAAATTGCTCCCAGCACTGGAGGTGAGGCCGCCCCAGCTCAGAGCAGAGAGGACAATCCCCTCCCTTGCCTGGCTGCAATGCTGTGCCTGATGCACCCCAGGACACGGTTGGCCCTCCTGGCTGCCAGGGCACTGCTGACTCAAATTCAGCTTTCCATCAGCCAGGACCCCCAGCTTCCTTTCCATGTCAGTGTTTCCCAGCCTCTCGTTCCCCAGTCTGTCCATACATCCAGGGTTGCCCATCCCAGGTTCAGAATCCAGCAATTTCCCTTGTTGTATTTCATACCATTGGTGATTGCTGACTCACCTAATTTGTTGAGGTCTCTCTGTAGGGCCTCCAGGCCTTTGAGGGAGTCAACAGCTTCTCCCAGTTTTGTATTATCTGTGAATTTGCTTAGTATCACGTCTACACCTTCATCCAGGTAGTTAATGAAGATGTTGAAGAGCACAGGCCTAGGGTAGAACCCCACTAGTGACAGGTCACCAGTCTATTGTCGCCCCCTTCACAATAACCCTTTGCACTTAGCATGTGAGCTAGTTGATCACCCATCACACCATGTGTTTATCTGGCTGTGGGCTGGACATTTTACCCAAAAGAATACACTGAGAGACAGTATCAAAAGCTTTACTTAAATCAAAAAAGATTACATCAGCTGCCTTCCCTTGATCAGTGAGGTGGGTTACCTTGTCATAAAAGGAAATGATAAGCAGGACTTTCTTCTCATGAAGCCATGCTGGCTGTGACTGATAACTGCTTTCAGGTGTTTTTCAGTACCTCCCAGAATAACCTTCTTCATAACCTCTTCAGGCACTGAAGTGAGACTGACAGGTCTGTAGTCTCTGGGCTTCTCATTCTTGCCCTTCTTGAAAATTAGGATGTTTGCCAGCTCCCAGTTAGCTGGGACCGCTCTGAATTCCCAAGGCTGCTGAAAAATCATTGAGAAAGGTTTTGCAATTACATCAGCTAGCTCTTTGAGTACTCTTGGATGAACCCCCTTAGGCCTCATTGATTTTTAGGGATCTAGTTGGAGCAGCAGATCTCACACAATTTCAGGGTTGACTGGGAGCTAATGATTCTTCAGTCATGATCTTCCAGCTCTGAGAGCCCCTCGGTCCATCATTCATGTTGAAGACAAAGGCAAAGAATGTGTTAAATGCCTCTACCTTGTCCTAGTCCCTGTTTATGAGGTGACCATCCTCATCCTGTAAAGGGACAATGCTATTTTTACACTGCCTATTGCCATTAAAATACTTGAAAAAGTTATTCTTATTGTTCCCCACAGTTCTGACCAGCTTCAACATCAGTTAAGCTCTGGCCACATGAATTTTCTCCCCACAGTGTCAAGCAGTGAATCTACTCTGCATCCTGCTATACTTCTGGTTTTATCACATCCAGAGATTCCCAGTGTTACTCATGTGGTTTTATTATTATAGCACTGAGAGGGAAAGGAACCAAAGGTTTGTCATGCTCTATTTCGCTTTCTCTGTCAATCACCACTCCTTTAGTGCTGCCACATATATGGGATATGTGAGTCTCAGATAAGGACTGAACAAGGAAGAGGGACTGGATAAAGTATTCCTCTGCTTACAGTGCCATGTAGCAGGCACTTTGCTCTGAAATCATCCCCAGACAGTTTTGAGCTCCAGCAAAGTACTAATATGCTCAGATTAGTAAGGCATGAGAAATATCCCCACTCATGGGTTTTTTTCTAAATCCTACTGACCTTTTACTCAAAACATTTAGGATTAAAATACTCAATGGCAATAAGAACTTTGTATTCTGAAAGGATTCGCATGGTGTCACCAACCACCAGTCCATGACAGTATTTAAGCCTTGTTTACCTATGCTCTATTTTTAGGATGCAACCTTTTTGTGGTTTCTTTCCACTAGTATTTTCCCAGTATCCCATCAGCACAGACCTGCAATTTGGTTTTGAGGATTCTAAACAAAAAATAAGTAATGAGTCTCTGAATGACAGGTCTGGAGTGAAAGCTGTGTCCTGAACTTCATGCCCACTTATAGATGCTTTGGTTAACTTTTGCCTCATGATTTTTTTTAAAGTTTTTTTTTGTATCCTAGCTTACAACTAGACCATTGCATCCTAGTGAAAACCAAAGGCCCACAGGGGCTTTTAAACCTGTGTGAAAAATAATTTAATATTTTGTAATTTCATTTCCCCTTTGTAGAAAACACACTGTATTTTGCTTTATAAAATCACTTCCAGTTCCAGGAAAGGTTTAACAAAAAGCTAATATCTAGATCCAGAAACAAACACAAAGAACAAAATCAATGGTGTGCTTTAATGCGGCTTTGTTTTAATGTTGGATCATGATTGTGTTTCATTCTTACAAAAGATATCAGGCATGAAAAGTAGGACTGGGAACACCATTTTCGTGGCCAACAGACCTCTGGCATCCTGGACACATCTTTAAGCACAAAGTCTCTAAGCAAAAATCACTGAGATAAAGCTTTTCATCTGGTATCTCCTTTGTGGGTCCTGTTTTATTCACCAGTACTCCTAAATATTTTCTGAGACTCTCAATATTATTAACTTGAAATGGCTTGGTTGATGATGTTGATGATTGCAACATTAATCTTTGAAACATAAAAGTCTTTTTGAAGTCCATGATGGGCCATCCAGACAAAATTACCTCCTGACTTGTCAGTAAACATGGATTCAGAAGGCGTCAGTCCAGTCCTTTTTGTCAAAATGGTGAGGCTTTGAGTATTTCTTAAGGGCAAATTCAAGTTTGATTTCAGAACATACTTTCCATAACATATGAATAGCTGCTCATAGAGCTGCTAATAAGGGTTAATTATTTAAATAGTGAAAAACAGTGCAGCTCTTAATGACTTTCAGTACAGTAATCATGATATAAGAAGTCAAAGTTGAAGGACATTAAACTTGGTCAGTTTTGGGTTCTGGTCAGACTCTCCTACCCACACATGAGGTAATTTGCTCTGTCACCTACATAAGCTTCCTGGACATCCTGGCATTCTGTGAAATCCATAGTAATTGCCCTCTAACCACTTCTGCTCCACAGAGACTATCTACCTTTTATATGTCCCATTTACATTTTTTTAAATCTTATCTCAAATCTGCTTTCTTCCACCTAAGCAAAAATACAATGTACTTGGATTTTCCTCAGAAAATTATCTAGAGTACTCAGTCATCTCATGTCCATCATTTTGCTTCTTCATTAAAAAATTATTTATAGATTAACTGCAAATGCAAAAACACTGAAGAAAACTAGCAGTTGTATGATGAGGTAAATCTGAACTGCTTCATATACCTTTATCTACTTGACACCAGTTATGGTTTACAGCATTTTAGAGGTCTGTCTTCTCTATTCTCATCGTCAGAATTAAAAAATGTTTTAATTACAGTGCTATACAAGCATCTGAAATGTATTTGACCTCTTTCCTTATTGCCCCACTAACCCTGAGGAGATATAATTGCTTATAATCCTCACTCTGATATATCAAATGCATTTCACTTGTAGTAAGTTAAGATAGCACAAGCTGTAAAGAAATAGATTTTCAATATCATACAAAAATGACAAGGATTTGGAAAGTGATTAGAGACTTCAGTAGCTCACTTTCTATGAATTAGACACTATTTTTAAAACATGTAAATGATGTCACTGACTCATCACTTTACTGTAAACTTACATAATATCTGGCACTTATACAAAACCCATACCTTGTGGATTTAAATGTCACCAGTGAGAATCTCAGTTTCCTGTTGAAAATAAGGATCTCTGAGCCTGCATGGCTACACAGAAAACTTTTAAACCAAATTACCATAGAAGTCAAATGACAAAAATCTATTCATTCATCTGCTTTGGAGTGCCATAATAATTAGGCTAACGTCAAGGAGTCTGTGAATGTCCATCTTGACTTTTTCAGTGAACTGTGACTTTTAAAGTTTCCTCTAGAGAAGGAATCTTCCAGTGCCCATGGTAGGCAACAGTGGACTTAATGTTCCTCCCTAATTCCCATGTTCACCAGTAATATGGGAATTAAATATACTCTTTAGGCCTATCAGCAACATCCGAAACATGGTGTTAGCAAATGATTGGAAAAAACAGGAGTCATAAACCCCTATCTTAAATCCATAGATTAAAAGCAAGTGCATTGCATATATAGGAAAAAAATGTTTTCTTATTATTTCAATTTTCTTCCAAATTCATAATTCTCTGACAAATTATTATGAGATTTTCTTTGTGAAAATCAATGTGGCTGGCTAACAAATCGCTCTTAAAACCAGGAAGAAAATTTGATGCATTGCTGCTGTAAATGGAAAACAGTAACAACAGTTTAAAACGGTTTAAAACTACTCAAATCTTGAAAGTGTACCAACAAGATCATCATGTACTTGAGAATTTTAGGGAAAATCAGATAGCTTAAGAAAAATAAATTAAAACTGGTTTTGCTTATTTAAGCAGCTTTAAAGCCTCTGTGAACAATGTTTAGGCTTCTTGCTCTCTGTCAGGCAGTAGCACAACTTTTTTTTCCCAGGGCAAGAGCAAGCAGCAGAAAAAAAAGTTGTTTTGTCTATTTACATTTTGAAATCTAAGCTTAGCTGAAGAGCTATATAAGGGTAACACACAATAAGGAACAACAACAAAATCTCTTTTTTCTTTAAGAATAGCTTCATGACAGACTCAGTGGATTTCTACAGTAGCTCTCTGGCAAGCCAGTTGCTGCTGCCAGCCACTGAGCATGGTGTCAGCAGCACAAGATGAATCGTTAGGGGGCTGGAGGAGTGGAGGGAATGCACCTAGTGGTGCAGGTCCCTAGTTTGGCTGACCCTTGTGAAAGAAGAGCTTTCTAGATGTGTTAATTCCATGTTGGGCAGTTTGGAGTAGGTTTGTGAGGGGGAAGGAGGAAGGGAAGCTATAACTGAAACACTAAGACAAACATAATTTAACTGTACTAGTAAACAGGGCACTTACAGTTCCTATCATCATCCTTCCCCAATGTAGGAGGGAAAAGTAATTCTTTTAGGTGTTTATTTGCATCCCTCTGCAGACTCTCCTGAGCTATCCTCTACACTTCCTTACTGAAACAGCATCACAGGTCACTACTAAGCATAACTGCTCTATAATGGATGAAATTAACACCCCAAGACTAAACCAGAATCCAGTTTTGGGAGAGACAGAGAACAGAACAGACAAAGAGAGACAGAAACCAAGACTAAAACTACACTTTCACATGTAGGTACAGACCAACCCGAGCTTAGAGAAAATCATCAATGAGTTAGCTACTTGTCTAATGAGAAAGTTGGCTCATTCATTAAAGCAATATCTTCACCTGTGACAGCACAAAGTCAAAACAGTGCTGTGCAGCTCAGCAGGTAGGGAGAACTGATCAGTATCAGCCTATTTCTGTACAGGATCAGGACAGAAGAGAAGGAAGGATGTGCTAAGTTGCAAAACAGGACTGAAAATGCACTTTTGAGCAACAGCACATTCTTCAAAACAGTAACCTCTTCTTCATATTGAAACTTTATCCACAAATGACCATTGCCACTGTCGTCACTTTCCTCACAATAAATTAACAGCAGTTGGAAACACAGCTTCAGAAAATTTCTTTGCAGACTCTAAGCATCTGTGAAACTAGGTTGGCCTTGAATTAGTCATGAATACAAAACTCAGCTGCCATTAGAAGAACCTTAAGGAAAATCATTGTGTAAGTTTTGAGCAAGTCTGGTCCTGTTTAGAGAGTTTTATCAAAACCACATGAAACCATGTGACACCCGATGTCTTTCTCAGTGTTTTGCTTGAATATTGAGTTCATTTAAACCCTGAGTTAAAAAGAGATCACAAGACTTGGAGTCTGCACAAAGTGACTTTTGCTGTAGTGAGCCTTGGAGTCAAAAATGGGTGAGTCCCATGCTCAACGAAGTTCAGTAATTATGCTGAGTCAGTTTGCACATGAACAATCAAAAGCCCCCATGCTACTTCACTGACAGGAATTGAAGACATGTTCATGTGTATTTTGCTAGATACAGCCAGACTTTTGGCACAAGAAACTAGAAAAAACTAGAAATACAAGGCATGAACTAGCCCAGCCTAGCTGGAGGCTGTCTGCATCAGCCTGGTGCCCCACCTAAGCTGGCAAACCTTGACCAGACCCAGCTGGGTAGTACAAAATAAATGTGTCTACTACCTTCAGGCATTTCTTCCTCTTTTCTTACTACATTTGCCCCTGGCAAAAGGAAATGAGCTTCTGTGTTTTCCTGGGCATGTCACAAAGACTCTCTTGGCCTCAACAATCTCTGTGAAATGAAAATAATTGTCTTTATCAAATTGCTTTGAGATATGGGAGAGAGCAGTGTTGTATCACTGAAATGCATCATTGATGATTAGATTATAAAATAAATCTGCAGTCCTGCTAATTGAAACACTGTGTATAATTAGAAGGGCTTTTAAAAGTCTGTTTACCCTTCAAATGAATATAGAATTTCTGTAGTATGTCGTGTGTTCATAGCTAATAAAATATTTGCTATTTTATGTCTGGATGATGCTCTAAATTTACACTTTGACAAAAAACAATACTCTCACTAACTGCTCAGATTTTGCCCTCTTTCCAGATTTGTATTAACCTTTGTATGTAAGGTTTGTTGCCTTTCCTTTTCAGTTTAAGTCTCAGAAGCTTAGAAATTGAAACAGAAACTTTACAGCAATTGAAGCAATTACAGTTTTACTAAAACTCAGCACATAGCCATTTCCAGTGTCAGAAGCTGATTCTGGCGAAAGACTTTGGGTGAGGCTTTGGCCCAAGGTGCCCACCCAGCTGGTACAAGGACACTGCAAGGTCCCTTCGTAGAGCAATGCCACCATTTCACCTGAGGACAGCCTGCGGCCAAGAAATCTCCACGTTCCAGAGAGCTGGCCAGAACACAAGTCCCAGGGAAGGCCCTGCTTCCTGTCCTTCTCCCTGTGGCCATCCAGCTTGGCTGCCCAGGGCCTGTGGAAGCTGCCCGGCAAGGAGGCCGCCCCTGCCCGCTCAGCCTCACTTGGACAGGCCTGGCCTGGGGCCCTCAGCCCTGGTGGGCCTGCACATCGGCTCAGCAGCGAATGGCAGTACATCCTTTGACCTCCTTCTGTTATTCTCAGCAGAAAAAACCCACAAACCAAGTTATCACTTTAGACTCCTCCTGCTTGCCCTTGGGCTAACAGCAGAGGTTCCCTCATGGCACCAGTGCATGCATCACCAGTGTGAGTCCACACCAATGCTGTGAGATGCCATTTCTGGCCCAGATCTGGGGAACGCTCAGGCACACGCTTCCCTTTGAGACTGGCTGCATGCAAGGCCTGGAGTATATGCCTGCTGCCCCAGGAACACAGCAAGCAAAGCAGTAAGGGAAAAATGTACATGAAAGTCAGAGCTCTGCAGTTCCCAGCACCAAGCTGGAGAGGCTGGGCTCTGTGGTTGGGTTTTACAAAAGCTAACAGAATAAATCTTCTTGAACATAAAGGACTCAGCACAGTAGTACAGTGTGAGCCCCTGGGGGCTCTGATGCAGCAGTGGGCCTTCACGAGGGGAAATCCAGCCCAGTAAGGGGACTGGCATGGATATCAGCGTGGGTCTAGGGAGAATACATTGAAATTCAGCACATCCCTCTGCTGCCCGGCTGTGTGACGCACTGGGGATATTTGGCAGATCCTCCTGTGTTAGCCCCTTTCTCTTCCTGTTGTGGTCTGAATGAATAGCCATTCTGCTTAATTTAACCTATTTTTTCTTAAGTTCATACTCTGACTATTTATCTAAAGCTAGATCTGAGTTGTATTTGTATAACTATAGTTTTTTGGTATGTTCAAGCAATGTTGATTCATTTGTGAATTTTTGGCAGGACTTTTATTCATAAAAAACCCCCAGTGTATTTATAGTTGTGCAACATTAATGTGTTTTTTGCCATCATCATAACTTATTTTGCTCTGCCTGGCAACATGAATGTGAAAAGTGATGTTTTGTTGTTATAAATTATATCTGCACCAAGACAAATTATTGCAATAGCTTCATTCATATAGATACAGGCAAGTATTAAAGATGAGAAAATTTGCTAAAAGACTCTCCTAACATAATACAACCTCTTCTATATACAAAATCAGTCTAGTAAACAGTTTAGGCTAGCATATCAGTAGAAATCTGTTGCTGAAACCTGTATTACATATTTTTCCAGCATGCTAACAGATCAGTTCCCAATTACCCATGTTTTACATTGCAATCCTTAACACAGTACTTTCCATAATGAACAGCATAAGTACAATAGCTCAATGCCAGATTCCACTAGCAGGCACCACCTTAAGTAGAATTAAAATACCACAAATTAAAAGAAACCTTGGAAGAATTTAACAGTAAATACTATTCCAGTAAGTGCATGTAAATATGTTACTTTTACAGTCTTTAATTGAAACACAAGAATGTGACAACATTCTGTGTGACAAATGGCTTCAATATATCACATAAATAGGAAATTCTGTCAGTATTTCTTTGAATTGAGTGCTTTTGTAAAATAGTTTAATATTGTCTTCCTCAATACAGGTGGGTCTCAAGCTCCATGTGTTATTTTATTGTTATCTAGTACTTCCAAACTCTGGTCAGGACACTCTGAATAAAACAGAGTTTTAATAAAATTAATGCCTTTCCCCATCTAAATCTGAACTGGCCTTTCTGTGGGTAAGCCTTATTAACTTAAGTGTTTCCATTTACACTAGATTTTCTGATTGTGATCAAAACCGAAAATGGAACCTTAGAAGAAATAAGATATTTCAGAGAAATGTCACTATGTCAAGGCTTTTTATGAATTAAATAACTCTTGTTAATTTTTTAGATATCAAAGTATTATTATTCTAATTATTGGACCTAAGATGTCCAGATTTCAAGAAAATTTTTTGCCTGCTTTTGAAACCTACATATATTCAGATACTCAACAGAAGATAAAGATCAATATATTAGATGCTTATTAAATTGGAAACTTGGGGGAAAATTATTTATTTTTTATTTTTGTATAAAAATTAACTTATGAAAAATTAGAGGATTGATATTGACAGAATATATATTACATTTATAATTATCAATGTGGTCTAGTGTAATTTTTATTTTCTTATCATCCAGACAACTTGGAATGCCATCCTCCACATACGAAGAATACACGAAAATACAGCTTTCTTTACTAAAGCTAGCAGTTATTTCTCTGAAAAACGTGCTTTTTCTGCACAGTTTTGCATCCAATTCATCAGTTCAAAAGCCTTCAAAATCTTATTTTTTTTGCTATGAGGAAAAACTTTTATTGAGGTAGTTATAAAATAAAATTATTATAAATTTAATAAGCATTTCACCAGATTTTTTTGCTGAACAATATTGGACTTCTTGTTGTATTTGGTGGACAAAATCTCACTCCTATCCCACCAGGAATCTGATGATGTAAAGTGCAAAATACTCTTGTTATGAAAAAAAATATTAATAATTACTAGAATTTTGTCTCCTTCATTAATGCAAAAATCTTTTTCCTAAGGACTGCAGTAATTCCATGAGTTATTGTCACTATGGTCACATTGTTGTCCTATGTAGAGTCATATTTTTCATGGGGTGGGGTGGTGTTCCTTGTATTGAGCAGTCTATTGAGTTAGTGTCTCTTGAGTTGTTTTTTAAGTAATATTTATATTTTAAAAAAACTAAAACAACCAGCCAAACCCTCAAACAAAGAAACAAAAATCCCTGTGCTTCTTTTGGCTCTGATTGTCATTTCCTGCCAGTACAACACCAGAGGTTTAGAACGTTTCACGGCACTCTATGCTTTCTCCAGGGTTATCTGTGCAGGCAACGAAAAGGTTTTGTCACTAGGTGGAGCTTGAAGCTTCGGTCCTCAAGTGCTCCTCTGCCTCGTTTCCTGCCTTCAACAGGGGCTTCCTCAACCTTTCCAAGCCCGTAGCTAGGCAACTTCAAAACCATTGGAGGTAAATTTGGTTGTATAATCTGTTGTATGTTATAACTATTCCTATTAGTAGCACTTTTTTTTACATATTAGTCATGTTTGCTGAGACTGAAATTGGTTAGTAATCAAAGGGAAAAGAATAAAGACTTTCCACATGTGGGCCTGCAGTGTAACTTCTGCAGCAAATTGCTCCATGTTTGGCTCTTCTAAAGCTCTACCAGAAAAAGCAGACTGATTGCAAAGTAAATATGACAGTGCTGCTAACAGAATGCTATTTTATATTATTGTTGGGCTCTGGATGTTGATCACCAAAATCAGTACTCTCATATGCTGGTAGACTGGTAGATAAAATAGCTGTGCGTCAACACCCAGCAGCCCACAGCTGGGGACTCATCAAATCAATACCAACAGTCCTTATGTCCTAATATATTTCATCTGCAGTAAAGAAATACTTCCCTCATGCTACAAACTGGGCCAGCTGAGAAAGCTCTTGGAAATATGCAGCCTTATATATGGTAGAATGACATTACTGTTCTGGGACCACATGGAGTGGAGGAGGAGCTGCCTCATGCTCGGGGGGTGCTGTGGTGTGACAATAGCCTGAGCTCACTAGGGAATCAGGAAATCTCCCCTGATAAGACACCGAGATTATCTCCATTGGTTAGAACTTGGTGTTAGTAGTGCCAAGGTTTGATCCGGGTATGGGCCTTTCACTTACTTAAGAGATGGACTCAATGATCCTCTGCGTCCCTTCCAACTCAGAATATTCTGTGATTACTGCTCTTGATTTGTGCTTCTTAGAGGTAGGCTGATTTTTCTGATATCTTACTATCACTAGAAAGATAACAAAACTTTTCAAAAAGAACAAATTATATTTAAAAACATGAATGCTTAACTATTTGTGTCAAAGTTGATACTTTAGCCTAACAAATAGATTGAACTATTCAGAAAATCTTGACAATAAGTAGGTGTAGAGATAGAAGCGCAAAAGCAGTGCCAGGAATTACACATGATTTATGTAAGCATTTGGGGTCATATTGTTGTACAACAAAAATATTGCAGCAGTCAAGCTTGTAACTAAAAGGTTTTCGTCTAATAAAAACTGACCTGAAAGGGATGCGGCTTAAGTTACCAGGCGACAATTTGCAATGGATCAAGGAAAAACTAGATAGTACCTGTCTCTAGGGAGGAAGCTCTGCTGATCTGGCAACAGATAAATTATTCTCAGTGCTCTTTTATAATCTTTGACCCCTCCCTGGGTCCTGTAAACCATGATTTTAATTAAAGTAAGAAGCACTTCTTGTAGTCAGAGTAAGGTGTATGTTCTCCAGAACTTTTAGGCTGTTCTTGAAACATCAGTGTTCGCATGCTCTTTTCTGTACGCACATTTTTGAAACTTTAGAGAAGTTAGTGTAATTGCAGAGCAAAATCTCATCATGACTTATTTCTCTAATTTACTAGTTAAAATAATGTAAAATTTTGCATAATGAGGCCTGTACTGTGAGAGTTTGTTCCTTTGGCATATGGTGTACTTATATGCAGGTTCTCCTTTGACATCAGAGGCCCATGGATGACAGTGCTCTCAAGATTGTACTTATGACTTGGACTTTCATCTTTCTGTACTCTCTACTCTCAAATGATATCAATGACAGCCCTGGCCATAACTGGGCTGATATTAATTGTGACAACGACATTGCAAATAGAATCGTTAAGCAGTAATGTTCTCACATTTTAAAGAATAAATATTCTGGGATTTAGGAAACATTTTTATTGCAAAAATCCAAAGTCATCGGTATAATTTGAGTGCCTAAAACTCTTCCACTTTGAAAAAGACCAATTACTTTTGAAATTAGGTTGAAGACTATTAATGTAGTTGGTCCATTATAGAAGTCAAGAATAGTACATACAGCAAAATTCAGGCACATTAAATTATGTTTAGAGAGGGTAGATTTTCCAAAGGCTAGTTCTGACTTATAGACAAAGTCCAGAGCTTTTTGAACATTTCTTTATAACTCCATGGGTATATCCACTTCTGCTTTCAGCATTTTTCCCATCTCTCTGTGGAAAGATTAGATTATCTTTGCATTTGACAACAGAAGGAGGTACATATAGGTGCTTAACATTAACTTAATACCTTCTCTTCTTTTATCACTTGACACTTGGCAGCTCAGGTTCTGTTGCTTCTTGAATCTGTTGAAAGAATCTTAATGCCATTTACTGGTAAGTGTGTGCCTGAATTGCTTGAATATGTAGTACACTCATTTGAATCAGGTATGAATATAGCTGTACTAGAACTGGTCACTGAATTTGGGAACACAATTTTCAGCACTTCACAGTTAAGTATGAAAACATTTATTGTTCAGAGAGTAAATGGAAGTTGATGAATTTTTTTCATGTTGCTAATAAAGTCACTTATTAAATAGGCTGAAGAGATATATTAGCAAAGATATGAAAATATTGCTTTGAGAGAGACATAATTTGTTAACATAACAGTGTGTGTGTGTTTCAGATCCTGCTGGGAGGCTGATGGAGGCACCTTTTCACTCTAGTCTTGGTACTCATATTTTGACTGAGTTCTTTTTGCATAAACTTTGCACACTTCATGCAAAAACTAAGGTGAGACCTTCATTTCTTTTGTCCTTTGTAGTCTTTTCCGTATTCTGAGATTTTCTGTAAACTAACTCTTTAGTAGGAGTGGGAAGTTTTTAAGATTAGAAAAGGACTTTCGGAATCTCCAGTCTGAAGCCCTAAAGTCTCTGCTTCCTCTCATTTCACAGTTATTTCATCTTTGCTAATTTTCCTTTGGAAAGGTTGACTACTTTTTCAGTTTAATTAATTGACAAATCTACAAGTTTGTCTCTAGTTCTTACATTTCCACTGATAATTTTAGTTTTCTCTATGTTACCTTTACAACCCCTCACATAAAAAATGAGAACAAGAACAAAATGCAAAATTACCTTTCTCCTTCTTTGGCCTAGCTTCTCACCACAGTCTTTGTACACTTTCATCTTTTTCTGTCTTGTGAAGAAATAGAAGTCTGATACCTGATTTTTTCCAGTTCCTCCATGCAGCCCACTACATGCATCCCATCTCCTTCCCATCCTTATTTCTCCCCTTCTCAGTTCCTCATACACAGTATAGCTATATGTATGTTTTCTTTCAAAAATCTGCTTTATTTCTAATTGCCTCTACAACTGCTTGCTGTCTTTCATCCCCTATTGCTAAGATCAACAAATATTCATGTTGTGTATCGAAACAATTGAAGCCTTGTACTTTTTCTTCCAGTTCTGTGCTAGATGTTCTCCAATTTCTTGCCATGTTCTGGTATAAGTGCATGCTTGCAAGGGATACTTCACATGATCTCTCCAACAGCCTTTTTAGAATTTCATTTCTTTTCTCACTTTGGACATTGACTAGTGGCAGTCTAATGCATAAGCACAAATTAGTTAATTTGTTTCACTGATGCTTTGTACTGATTATCTGCATTTAGTTAACTACAAATTTATTTCATATGCAAACTAAAATTTCTGTATCTGTAGAGAGTCAGCTCAAGCTCAACACGATCCGACCAGAGTTTATTAGTCCTTCCCCAAAGCCTTCTTCACTTCATAATGCATCCTGAGCAACATCACATCCTGCCTGTTCAAGCTGTCAGCCTGCATATTTTTTGCAATTCTTACCTCTTGTAAGTTTTCATATTAGTTCAGTGCTTAGGTTTTCTTCATTATTTCTGCATAAATAACATAATTCTGTCCATTTACACAGCAAATGCCTCTATTCCCATCTTATTGTATTCCTTTTTTGCTTTCAGCCCACTCTTTCCTATGCTGTTTTTTTCAGATGAGCACTTACAGAGAATGTTTCTGCAAAATCATTTCCCTAGTACTTGGACATGTCTAAGCTTCTGTACTAACTCAAATAATTTGCATGCAGTTTTCAAGCTCTTTATAAGTTCTCCCTCACTACCTGAGAATATCGAATCTTGCCCTTAAACTGGTCCACAACATTAGCTTCCATTTGACTGAGAACTGTTTATAACATTTTTACACTTTTACCTCATGCTGTTTCTCATACTTGAAAGGAAGTCCCCATGGCCATCCAAATATGGTCATATGTGCTAATACATCATCTTCTGTCAAAACTAGAAAATGTGGGATGTGATTCAGTGGCTGAAACTACCATCTGTCTTGCTGAAGAATATTGTCTCCTTATTGCACTTATGCTATCTCTTTTTCATCTTTTCATTCTAAGCTGGAGAAACTTATTGTTTTGAGTTTGTGTTTGAACAGCATCAAGTACAACTGGATATTATCCTGAATCAGAACTCTTACACATGACACCAATATAAATAAATAGTTGTGGTATTATATTTTTATGCCAGAAAGTAATCTCAAGCCTAATTCCTTGTCCTTGTGGGGAGCTATGTGCCATAAATAGACATGTGAAAACTGGAGAGTTTTAAAAAGAAATGGCTTAGGAAATAGATTTTGTCCTGAGAAATCAGAGGACAAAACATTGATTTTGTTTTGTTGTTATATCTGCATTCTGCGTGCTGGAAATTGCAAGGCTGCAGAGGAAGTCTAGCTTCCTTTATATTTCCTGTTATGCTGATATCTCAAAGTGCATAGAGTAGCAGACCTGACCAAGCAAAATACAGTGAGACCAACCCTTTCTGGTGACAAACATTCCAAGCTTTATCCTTTCCAAGAGAAAAACTAATATTTAGATTGATTTATTGTCTTCTGAAGGTTTTTTTTATATATCATGTTATTAATATTACTATGATTAATAAATCACACTGTTAAAAGTTAATTTCATACACCAAATTTTGTATTTATATTGGCAAATGCTAGTGACACAGATTTCATTCTAAAATGAATGAATACCGAGTAGCTCATATAGACTGACTATCCTATAATCCATAGAATCAATAATTTTTAAAAAATCACATCTTCAATGAGCTACATACAAATTACAGGTCACCAACTATTCATAAAAATCCGCAGTAAAATTTCAAGTGATGAACACTATCTGAAGTTGCAACTTATCTACAAACTAAGAAAGCCTGAGACTGAAGGCGTGCCTATCATCTGTGTGTGTTTTTATGGCGTACATAAATCCTTGCTTATCAGGTTGTATTTATGAGTAATAAAAATAATCTCAACAGTACTTTCCAGGTGTATCTAGGGATGTCATGTTATGTTATAACATGTTAAAGACTCCTAATATAATAGTTCTAAATATGGAAAATGAATATTTGATTCTTTTGTATGTCTATAATTATCTGTGATTTTGGGGAAGTCTAAATTAATTTACTTTTTTCCAGAAAGGGGCAAAAATAAAAAGTGCTCATATCATTCTCTTGGCAATTTTCTCTGTCAGAGCTGCCCAAAATACATACTGCATTCACCATAATTTACACAGTTAGCATATTTATTTTGGAAACATTTTACACTTGCACATCTTGCACCAACAGGACAACCCTTGGCAAAGACATTTCTTGCAGATACTGTGGAACTCTCAAGGATCATGACAGAGAGGCATGGCTTATTATCAATTGCTTTTAATTGCTCCTCCAACTTCTTTATTCACTGTTTTCCCAAGAACTGAGTGCAGGAGTGAATGGAAAAGAAGATTGTAGCTTCCTTTTGTCTGTGACTCAGAAGTGCAGCTAGTGTTTAGCTGTTGAATTTCCATCATATTTCCCGCTTTCCTATAAAATATTTTCAAAGAGTAAATTTTGAAAACATATGAACAAGAGAAATCATGCCCAGAAATTACCAAGCTCCACAATTTTAGGCATAGCAACTTTTAATGATTCCCGGATAGACAACTTGGCAGAAAATAATATATGGTTTGGATGTTTCAGAAATAGAATGAGTTTGTAGGTCATTACACAATCAGAAGAGCTGAAGCTAGGACAGAGCCTGTGAAAATAAAGGACACATGTATTTATAATTTTTATGTTTTTGTTATGGTGAAAGAAGTTGGTGTAGTCATTTTTCCTGTATGAGAAGACAGTTTAGTTAAAATTTTAGAGGAAACCTTTTAAATCCACCAGAATTAATGTAAAGATTATATGAGATATTTCTAACAAGATTTTCAGTAACTTAGGTGTGTTATAGCAGAAAAAAAAAAAAGAATTGAACAATTGTGCAACTTGCTCCATATAGAAATCTGGAAAAAAATGTTCACCTTCCTATCACTTGGCATTCAAATTTATAAGATTCTTGAAAGTTTGAATAAAGTTAAATTTTTCTTTTCTGTCAATGAAAGACAAAATGCTTACTCATTAATCAGTATAAGAAATTTTCCCAAGATTGTCTCAAGTACTTATCAAAATGTTAAGTTTTGTCAATGTTAACTAGTTCACATATGTTTTGTCTCTAGTCAGATAATTTCTAGAAACCATAATATGTTTATCAGAAATGTTTTTTCAGTTCTCCCATTCAGCCAAGTTTCACTGGCTGAAATACAAGAAGATCACATGTTCTAGTGTACATATGAGTTATTAACTTGGTGTTTCAACCAGAGAAGCTTCTGACTGCTAGACCTTTGCTTTTACCAGGAGATCATATGGCATATGATGCACATACAGTCTATTTAACAAGGAGCTCTCACACTACAGGAATCTCCTCATCTTAGGAACAACTGTAAAAAATAAACAGAGATTCTTTAGCCTAAATGCCATCTGAAAAATCATCTACACTTTTGGTTATCCCAGCAAATGAATTCAAGTCTCTTTTTAATCTTTGGAAAAAGATTAAAAAAGGATTAAAATTATAGTTAATAAATATTAGATTACATAAATGAAAATGAACCTTGTGGTGAAATGAAAAATATATCCAAATTGTATTAGATTAACTGCATTTTTTTTGCCATTATATGAATTTATTATAGAAATACAGCGATGATGGGAGACATGTACCATATTCCCCATACAGTGATATTAGACCAGCCTATGACCATACTTTTTACTACACTAGTCTTGTAATAGTTTCATATTTTTTCCTGCAAATATAACAATGGACTAGTCCCTTTTTTTCAGTATTACAAGTGCTCTAATCGAAAGGCAAACATAATAACACAGTATTTAAAGTATGACTGGCACACTTAACCTTCATTCAGTCTATAACCAGTACAGCTGTTAGAGGTGGAGGGGAGGGATTAGAATGAGGATCACTAATGTGTGTGTCCTTGACATCGAGTAAGGAAAATGGTTCCCTATTCAGGAGTGTTGGCAGGCACTAAACATCTTGAATGAAAATTAATCTGTTCTTAAGCCAAATTGAAAGCTTTTCTTATGCAGGCAATGGAGGGTACAAAGACTATTGTAGAATTGTGGTGGAATGTGATCCTCTCCAAGTGTCTCTATATCTGAAGTAGATGCCAAAACAAAAAATAAGTCAGTGCTTAACAGTTTTAGAAGATCAGGTCTGAGCTGATCTGGTCTGACCTGATCTGACCACATCTGACAGCAACTCTTTGCTGTTAAGGTTCATGTTACATAACCTAAAATTGCATAGAGCGATGGGGAAGGTGGGCAATGTGTCATTAATGGTGGATGATTTGGATTTTCTTTGACAGCCATATAATATAACATAACAAGTCCTACATTTGGTTTTAGTGGTATATAGTTTTGATGCTGCCATTAGATCATCACATCTGAGTTCTTATAATCAAGACATCCTAATGCTTAATTTTATGCATGTGTTTTCACCCTAGTGGTTAAAATGTATAAGTACATTTCTATTTTAATAGTCCATTTTAACCTAGAAGTTATTTCATTTTCTTAATCAGATTAAATAACTGTTTAAAGTTAATATAGTCTATCAAAGTATTTTTTTCACACCACAGCCATCTCTCCAACTCCTAAGTTAAATAGGTTTACAGATTAAATGTATTATTTTCAGTCATGTCTCTTACAGCTCAGCTAATTTTTTAATGGATTTTTCTCTGTACTGTTTCCAATTTGAAGATATATATCCCACAATATACTGTGCATGGGCAAACAGAGCAATCAGATGTGGCCCAAAAAAGCTGTATGAGCAAGTAAGAGCTAGGTATAGAACATAACAATAATGCAATGTAACACAAAAATTAGTGTACACTTTTGATTTCTCAAAAAAACTCAGCACAAAGGAAATATTAATTTATTTACTTTATTTACTTTATTTACTTTATTTATTTATTTAAATGGATCTTTTGGAAGAAAAATGCTGCAGTTAGCCATTGCGGACAGAGAAGAATGAACAGAGGTCCAACAGTGAAGCTTAAAGTTTGATTGCAGAAGATATAAATCCCTAGATACCACAGTCAAATTGGTATTGTAATATTTGCACTGCAAATAGTAGTCAAAAAGGGATTGTTAATTTGGAGTCGAATACAGGTTCCCCTCTGCTTATGGTAAAGGTGCAAGGGGTTTCAGCAGTCCGGGTTCCTAAGGAAATTATGTTGACCTCACAACATTCAAATCTGTCAAAACTGAACCAATATGAATACACTATACTCTGAATACACTATGATGAGAGGAGACAAGGTGGAAAAGTTGTTTTCTTTTTCTGTTCAGTTCATCCTGCATAACTGTATTCTGTTGGAAATTCATCACCTCATCACTTGCTTGAGAAGTGGTGAATTAATTTCTTCCAAGACAGCGATTTTTTTATATATATACACCCACCTTTTCGGTGAAATTTGATAACCCAGCCAGTGTCACCAGTAAGTGGATCCTTTGCAGACTGCTTTAACCAAAAGTGAAGAGTTTTATCTAGGATTGTTCACTCTCATTTACACCTTCAATGTTTGACACATGTAAAAGTTGCTTTTGATGGATAATCTAAAATAGTTCTGTTGGTAACACTTGAGAAGAGAAACATTTTACTGGAATCTGAAAGACATTGCCTACTGTGCATTCAGTGTTCATGAAAGCAAGGACAAATTGACAAAGAAGGGTATCTCAGAGTCTATCAAGATATCAAAGTCTTATTGGTACAAAGGTGGCTTTACAGTTTTCATATGTCTACTATAAACTGGACCCTCCAAGCAAAAGAAGAGAAACAGATGGTCTATTCTGAAATGTAAAATTGCTACCGCGTTGTAAGAATATTTGGAACAAACGTATAGGAAATAATATTTTATTCAAATATACAATTTTATACTTTAAGATAATCAGTAATGTTTAAAAAAAGTTAAGACACGTGATTAAGATAATTCAAGGCTAAAAGAGGTAGAGAGAGGATCCTACATCTCCATGTTTGACTTGAACAAGTCACTGCATCTTTGAAAGTACAGATGTTTATTCTATTTTATTTTGAGTACAAAGATCATGAAGCTAGAAAAATACACAGAATATTTGTGGCATCTCTGTTGGGAAACCAGCTGTGTGTGGTTATAAAGATGCAGAAAAAAAAAGTTGAAAGAAGAACAAAGAAATGGGAGACTATATCACTTTGCTACAAAGAAATGGGAGACTATATCTTTACTATGTAGCAAAGCAAAGAGTAAATGCCAAGTTAGGATAAGGACCACTAGCATACCAGGCACAAATAGAGGCCTATTATAATTACAGCCATCTATCCCTGTAATTAATGTGTTCTAACCAGTTTTTGAGTAATAGTAGGCCTTCTTGACCAAGCTCATTGTTATCAGGTGGTCTTCAAGATAAGAGTTTTAGCAAGATATAGTAGATTGGCTGAAAGATTGGCTGTGGCTCCTTTGTAAATGTGTTTTAATGACACTCTGCAAAAGATTCAGTGGTTTACACAAGAAGTCTGCCAAATTACAACTCTTCTTTCTACCTTATGGGTTCTGAATATTTGGATATTCATAGACAATCCAAAGAAAACATTCAGATTGGAAACATACACCATGCCACTGTCATGTGGCTACTCTTGGTTTAAGCAAATTGTCTGACATGATGGTAGAAAAGGGTCTGGATATCAAAGATGAAAAAAATAATGTGGATTTTCTCAGAGAAATTCAGCCCATGATATATTTCTAACATTACACTAACCAACAGAGAACCGTTATCATATACTATAATGCAGCCCCCATAAAAATCTCTGACCATCACCATTTGCTCTTAAAATCAGGCATTAATGGCTAATGGCTATAATTTCCATATAATGGTATTTTCATAATCCACACAAATTATGCTTACTGTGAACAATTCAAGGATAAAAATTAAACCAGACCAGATTATAAAATTGCATGTTTTAAGAGAAAAACATTTCATTTTTTTGACTTTTCACATGCAGCAGCCTTGTTAATATGGTGTGCAGCAGACCAAATTAAAGATGCAGATGAGTAAGGCCAAACTGTCTCACACAATGTTAATTACATTTATTAAGTTGAATATTCCACAAATGTTCCAAAATATTTTCTACATCTAATAACAGGAAACTGCCTGGCACTCTTCTCTCCTCTCCTGAAAGGAGTCAAACTCTTCTGTGCTTAGAGCAGTTACTAACTGAGCTTGGAATTGGCATCTACATTTGGCATAAATCTCATCCATTTATGTACATGTGTATGTAGACTTAGGCACAAACATATACGTATGAAAAAATGAAGGAATAGGACAGGTATTATAAATTATAATCTGTCTGGAGTGGGACTGTGGCAGTACAGTATTTTTAAGATTTTTCATAAATCTCCCATTTGACCCAAAAGGCCTTCCTTCATTTGATATCAAAATCTTGATTTAATTTGTTGCCTCAACATTGTTCCATATTAATAACTGGAACAGTCATCCTCAAAAGCACAAAATACTTATTAAAATAGGGTAATTTGGACTATTTCCAAATGTATTCCAACAAACATTATTGCTTTAATAGCTACAGTCTTTTTCTATAGGACTTTTTTATGTTATGAATTTACGAGACATATTCTCAAGGGGTAATGAATAAGATTCAGGAGGGCATTTTCTCAGTGTTAAATTGCTCTAATAATAACATCTATCCATTGCCAAATGTCAAATGTAAAACACTCTTCTTTCAAATCTGAAATCTTAATACCATGTGTTCCAAAACCATGAAAATGTAAAAGTTTGTTTTGTTTTTTGGCTTTTTATTTGCCACAGGTAGCTTTGGAATAATAACTAGTTACAGACTAGTCTCTAGGGTTTTTTGGTTCTGGAAATGCAACATGGTGTCACCAGACTTCTAGCATTCTGGTAGGGGATCAAGATCTTAGGCTGGCTCTAGCTGTTTCAATGAATGCTGAGAGGTCATTTATCATTTAGATAGCTCCGGTCCAAGCCACTGCAAGTATGTTTATAACAGAACTTTTACCTTGTGTATTAAATCTATTTGTGAACTGAAATACAAGGGCTCTCTTGAAGAACTGGTTGTTTTTTGTGCTGCCTAACAGGCTTTCACCGTCTTTTTACTCTGACACAGAGTTTAAGTGCAAGTTAGAGTGATTCACAGTGTCTTTCCGGATCCTGAATTACCTCTATGTAAAATGGTGATGATACTTCATTTCACCCACACATTACTTAAACTCCAGACTGTTCTAGGCAGGACAGTATTATCACAGTTTTCAACAAAATTGCACCACTTCTTTTTTCCAGTATAACTAATAGGTCATTCTTTTAAATAGATTAATTAAATAAATGAATGAAAGTAGAATGCATCCTATCTAATTTTAGAAATCTAAATTTAGACATTGAGTCTAAGCAAGTCATCTTCAGTTCTGTCATAAATGAAGAGAGGTATAGACTCCCAAAGGGTGATTCATCCTATCCTAAGTGTCTGGCATAGGTGGAATGAATCGCCATCTCTCCCTTTCCCTGTCCCTACCATGAGCAGAGGCATCTTGTTGACTGCATATGTACATCTGCACAGTTTAATGTAGTTGAAATAACTGCATTTTTTGAGTATAATTTTTTAAAATACCATGATTAATCCTTCTCAGAGTCATTTGTAGTAAATATAAACCCTAAGAAGAGATTCACCAGCTTCAAGTTTCAGATATTACATGGTTAACATTTAAGTATCAAGTGTTGACATGAGAAATGTGTACTGCTTTGTGGAAATGAAATAACATTTTTGGAGGGACAGTGTTAACTATAATGGATACCTGAGTTTAGACCCACTTAATCTTTACTTTTGTTTTTGGAGAACAGAGTTCAATACAGCCAAGTACATTTTAGACTTTTATTTCTTTTCAGATTCACTTAAAACTCGACCTAGTTGTAACTACTGACATTACTGAAAATCTTCACATACTATAATCACTGTGTTAGTCAGTAAATTAAGGTTATAAAAATTAGTTGATGCATCCACCTGATGTACAAAATTTGGAGCTGTGTTTTCAAGATATCTGCTGGCAGGATTTCTTAGTTGTAATAATCTTGGCTGAGTTGTTGCTCAGTGGTAATTTTGACATTAACAACAAGTCTCATGCTAAAAATTTTTTTGTATTATAAGAAATAAAGAACAAAAATATTTTTATTGTTTAGCTGTATCAAAAACTATAAATACATAGCACCATATTATCCCATCATAATAGCATATTCAATACACTAGGGGACAGTTTACAGCAATTGGTGTGCTGAGTGTTTGAACATTTGCGTTTTCAGCACTGATAACACTGGTTAGCACAGTTTTAAGCTCATACTTTCTTCTATATCTCAGTCTGTTACCAAAACAGAGAAATGTATTTCTTTAAAAGGAATGGACAGAGTTGCACTTCTAAGCTTTAGGCTTCTGTTGGTACTGAAAATGTAGTCACCTACCACAATACTGAAATTCATTTTTGCTTCAGTTATCCATAACTTGTGTGCATCAGTTCAGATTGCCTCCAAATTCCTATTGGAGCTCTTGCATAAGTGCATAATGAAATAGAGTTTTTGCTTAGTGATAATTGTGTGGAATCAGCTTCATATATGCTGATAAGGGCTAATAAAAGTATACATTTAGTCAGTTTTCAGACCTCTACAGACATACTGAAATCATGACAATGCCTGCCATTTCTAGAAGAGATAAAATAGCTCCTATTGCTCAGACTCTAAAGTATGGACTCTACTCCCTTTGCATAAACATTTCTTTGTCCTACAAAAGATCTAAAAAATTTATAGTTCAAAACCTAAACAAAACTAAACAAAATTTCAAGAAGAAACCCCCCCCCCCCAGGAAAAACACCATACCAAAACATGAGGGCCGTACAGTCCAGTCAGTGCTCTCTGACTCCGAAGACATGCTACTGGTTTCTGTGTGTGAGCCTTGCCTCGTCCAACTCTTTCTCATAGACTGGGTAAGGTCTTTCATTTCCAAGAGAGCACACATGGATTACAGAATCACAGAATATTCTGAATTGGTATGGACTACAAGGATCATCAAGTCCAACTCTTAAGTGAATGGCCTGTACAGGGTTCAAACCCACAACTGTGGCAGTTATTAACACCATGCTCTAAGTGAGACTTACATTTAATTTCAAACACGGGAATATGTGCAGCAGTAGATAGCAAAAGCTTGTGCATGTGGATTTTGAATCCCTCAAAACTGTTTTTAGTTAGCTTAAAGCACGTTACATAGAAACTTACTTCCTGTGTATAAAACTGTCCTGTGTTCTGTGTTTATATTCTTTTTTCATTCTTTAAATAATTATTTGGTGAGGCTTCTCACCACTGCTGGGTTTTTTGATCTACTGCTACATTCCTGAAGCAAATCTGATGTGAGGTCTTGCATCTCTTTTTCCAGTAAATATCAAACACTGCCCAAGTTCCATGGCTTTCTGTACCTTTAAACAGTACTAAATGCCAAACAAATGTTTCATATTATCCAGATGTGTCATGAGCACTTTTCCCTCTCAGATCCAGACTCATTCCATTAAGAATACAAAAAACATGGGAGACTTTTAATGAAGTTGTTCTACTCTTTCTCTTCTTATGCTTGCTTTGGTTACCCTTTATATTAATTCATTTATTTCTTGCATCAAGTAGAGGATTGGTAGCGGGTACCAGTAATTCCCTAATGTCCAAGTCTGAACTTTGAAGAACAATTATCATGTTTTCAAGTGAATTGCTGTCTGCTTTGAATATGCTGTTTCCTTTTCTCACGTGAGATTGTTTGGCCATCTGTTGCTTTTGATTTATCTTTTTTCAACTCTGTCTTTAATGCTGTGAGAACATATTTATGGAAAGCTTATTCATTAACATGTTTTTCAGTGTATCTTTCAGTATGTGTTTCAGTTTGTGTTTCAGTAGGTGTTTCCCTTGCACCATCAACACTAAGTGCTCCTCCAAATTCAGATTTCAGCTTGCAGTAAACAATTTTTGTTCATAAATTTTATCTGTTGAGTTTTAGGGGCTAATTTATGTGCATCTTGTTTTTCTAAGAGTTAAATCAATACTATCACTTACAGATTATCAAAAAGGTTGACGGGGGAGGAGGGATGTTCTTCATGCGAGCAGTTGATGGTATACAGTACTGTCAGTCTATTGAGAATGTTCAATGTCTTCTCCCATGTTATTTTTGTTCTCTTCATCTTGGTGTAAAAAACCATAATATGGATCTAGCCATCAGTTTCTTTGGTGTGGCTTTTTGTACTTGTGCATTTCCACAGTGTACTGTGCTTAACTATCTCCCCGTGAGTCCTTCTTCTCTTCCTCCCAGAAAAAAAAAAAAAAAAAAAAAAAAAAAAAAAAAAAAAAAAAAAACATTTAATCTCAATTGCTGTTGAACTGGCTGGAGCCTTTCTTTGTCTGTGTCTAGCTTAGCTTGAAGTATGCTCCAAAGCTTATGCAACAATCCTGGTCCTGCAGCTATTCAGATCAAAGGCTGGAATGTGATGAGGTTTCTAGCATATGCACCTGTATTTCTTTCCTATGGAAACCAAAGTATTGACAAAATGGAAAGAGGAAGGAAGGGTATTTGTTGTTGAACTCTTATTTGTGAACTGAGTAATGAATTTTACATCTTTTGTGATCATGAATCTACTAACCCCACCTTTGCTGTTCAGCTTAATAATCATGGCACAAATTACATATATTTAATGCTCTTTGAAATATAATGAGAGTACCATTAAGAGAATGAATACTAGGAAATTTATATTATGGATCAAGTTACCATTTTGCACCTTGGAAAATTTATATACAGGCTTTACATATAAGAAGCCTTCCCTAAACTGTGCTATTAACGCTATCACTTTCAATATTACTAATTGCCTGCCCAGTTCCTGAACCATGTGAGATTTATAAGTTCAGTGCTCTAGTGTATTTTTCATCTGAATTTCACTTTTTAAAGGATGTTTGCTGATCAATGGAACAAAGGTAACATTTTCTTGTATGATAAAAGTGAATAGGCAGGTATTTATTAATTTTGAGTCACCATTACATATTTCTAGATATAATTAAATGGCATAAATTTGTATCCTAAATTTAACATTTGCATCCTTGTGAATTCTCCTTTACCAGGTATCCAATAAATATATGTATTCTTAATCTGTGAGGAGCAGCACCTTTACAAAACTCTGGCATGAGCCATAGAGAGTGGATTGTTATATTTTGCAGAGATTCAAATTATACAATGTATGCTAGCAAAAACTGAGTCAGTTAATGAAGCAAACATCCTTCAGTTCCTTTGTTCTTAGCAATTTCTGAACAGCATGTCATAAAAAAAAGTGTTCTGAATGCCAAAGTAGACCAGTTAAAAGACCTAACATAACAAGGAATACAGATTTCTTGGGATGATGAAATGTGAAGCAGTAAGTTGTGCCTAATCAAAGTCACAAAACGAGCAACATGGGAGTATTAGAATACAAAAATATTCAATAGACATGGGGAGTTAGTTGTAGCAAAAATGCTGTCCTGAAGCACTCAAAGAGGCAAAAAGGTAATGCTAATGTACTGGTTTGTACAAAACTAAATTGTCAATGATTAACTTCAAATTCTACTACAAGGCCGTAGTATCTTCCTTTCTTCAGAAGTGGGGGCCAGTACTTTATGCTTGCAGGTATTCATAGTAATTAATTGTCAATGTACTCACAGAAGAAACCAATTACTTTGGCCTTAATCCCTGACATTGGAAAGTTTCTCTATTTATTATTACTATTCCTCTTTAATTTATAGAAGGAGGGTGTATTTATAGAAGAATGCTAATCAAACTTCCAAATTGTAAACTGTGTCCAAAAAAGATTCTTCTTTTGAACTGGAAAAAAAAAAAAAAAGTTGTGATTTTTAAATTTAATACAAGGATAGGAGAGATTTTATTATTCTGGGTAGCTGTCCCAGAGTATAAAAAAAAATCTGTTTTTAAAAAAGCCTATAAGGTTTGATGAAGCATGGACTGTGACCACCAGAGAGGCTATTAAGAAAAGGTTTCTGTAGTCAGTAGTTAAGATTATTCATACCTGGTAGTTGAGCAGTATATTTCTATCCCCTTCAGACAGTTTAAAAAGAATCTGAATACTGCGTGCTGTTCTTTAGATGTATCAGGTTATGGTTTCTTGAAACAATCAAACAAAAAACATCCAAATGTAGAAAGTACGGCACAGAAAATGGTATCTTGTTCACCATGGCTATGTACACATATAAAACAAAAAAAAAAAATCTAATGGTTTTTTGTGATCCCAAAGGCTGACCCTTACAGGAGGATGTATTATGTGTATTGGTTGGATGTTGTAATTACAAGCTGCAGCAGCATCCCAAGAGGCAGTGATAGGTTTCCACATGGCTGTTGCTTCAACATAACATGTTTTAAGATGTGTTCTCTTAAAATAGGAGACAGCTGGGGGGAGAAGCTCATAATTGCTTAAGTAGGATTTTAAGCAGGCAGCCTCCAAACCAGGCTGCAATAGCTGTAGATCAGGACATCACACTGTTAAAATTAATGACTTTACCAACATCTTGAAAATTATTCTTGGATGTGTAGTGCCCTTAAGATATGTTCTGTATTGCAACCTTCTGTGTTATTATAAATTTGACTATACAGGATATTTCTTGTAGTGAAGGAAGGGAGAGGCAAAAGAGAATTGTTTACTGTAGCCACTTTATACCAGGTTTTCCAAAACATTTCTTCTGAAATCTTTTCAAACATCACACCTGTCTTCTAGGAAACAGAGCAGAGATCCCTTTTTTCCCTTCACTATGAATTAGCACAATGGGAATTAAAAAAAAAAAAGTCATGATTTCTTGTTTTAGATTATGATTATTAAAAACAAATTTTCCTTTTTCTTGTGTCATAATTCCTTTGGAATCAACCAGCTGTGCAATGAAATTATTTTAGCTGAAAGACATGAGACATTCAGGGCTGTAATAACTTACTTCCAAGACTCAAGCCTTATGATCATAATGAATACTTTATGGTATTTCAAATTGTTCATAATTCCTCAAAGTATTTGAAAAGTCTTGTCATTGTAAACAATATGACAACTTTCCTCAGTTAAAGTTCACAGCAGCTAAACTCCTACTCAATCAAATTTTCCCTTAAGTTATTAAGCTGCAATTTTAAATGTACATTCAGCAAGAACTGCATTACATAATGTCTCTCTCAGTCTTACAAGAGCAATTATGAGACAACACCTATTCAAAATATGACACAGGAAATTCTGGGGTTTTTTCTCGGACAATATAGCAGACTGGAGAGAGAAGTCTTAAAGTTTGTCTGTTTAAGGGTGCGATCTGCATCCCTAGTTACAAATTTAGCATCAAGCGAGATGATGGTTTAATTAGAAGCAGCACATTGCCTTTGATAAGCAGATGTTCCTTTTATTTAACTGCTGCCCACAAAGTTAGCCCAAATATTTTTTTTTTCTTTGCTACAGAATGCTAATTTCTGGCCCTTGGTCATTGTGTTACTATAATCAAAACATTCCCAATTAATATGTATTGTCATAAATGTATTAATTCATCCCTGCTTGTCTCCATAATTTCCTTAGAGCACTGCAGCTAAGAAGCTGAGCTTCTCTGTCAAAGCTGTATGAGTAACAGTCCAATAAAGCCACACCTAGTTGTCAGTGGACCAGGATTTGGGTAAACATGGGCCAACCCAGCACTCATGTGTCTGGTGACTCGGTAAACAATGAAGCATTCAGAATTTTAGGGTCCTACCTACTGAGCGAATGTGACCCCACCTTGCTATTATTGCTGTAACAGCAAGGTAAACAAAAACTCAACACGCAATTCAAAAGAGCTGCCATTGGACCTACTTGAAAATAATTCTGTGCAGTTGCTCGATAGGTTGCTAAGCAAATAAAGGCTCGGCTTTGTTCTACTTTTCTAGCCTCTAGGTAAATAACAAGTGTGGAAAAGCACCCACAAGTTAATAAGCAAATAAAGCTTTTAACTTTTAAAAAATTATCTGTCTTAGATACTGTAGCAGATGTTATCTTGAATGTGTTACTGATTGCACCAGTTTAAGAAGAATGCTTTGTTTTATTCTATCGGGTTATATTTTATCTTTATGTATCTTTGAGAGCTACAAATGTTTAACTTTGAACTAAAGTTGAAAGAATGACTGGATGTACTCTTAAAAATGGATATTTATCATTTCTCTATTTTTTCATTTCAGTTCAACTGCTATCTGTGTATAGCCATAATATTTATGTAGCTCAGGATGTTAATACTTCCTAGGCATGGGTATGAACAAATGTCCTGAAACTGTAGTTGGTTGATCACCACCTCAGAGGATTTGGTTCAACATAACTTTTGTTATTGCTGTGTTGCAGATTTTCAAGGCTCAGCATCTAGCACAGCAGTTATGTTTGAATAAGATCTCTTTCCAATTATAGCTTTAAGCCTTCACAAAACCTCATTGGAAATGCTGCCATCCCTGGTTCAAATTCTTCATTCATATTCACGGACAATGCTGATATCTAGTGGGCAGAAAAATTCCCTCTCAAGCACTCCCTCCACCCCTAAGTAAGAGCATTCATTTTAATAGTATTTCCTGAAGGTACATAATAGTATAGTTTTGGTTATTTTGGGCTCATGAATAATTAAATATTTATGACCTGATCTTTTCAGCAGCTGAGCATCTCCTTGAAGGTGATGAATGCCATTGCTTTGATCAACATGCTGCTTAAAGGTTGCAAAAATGAACTGCTCCTGCAGTCATGCTTGTTCTCATTAAATTCTTAGGCCATGCCAGGGAATATAAGATGTTCTTATTTTGCCTTTATTTCCCTGAAAAAACACACAGATGGAGCCTGAGAGTGAGCTGTTACAAACGAAGAGTTCTATCTGTCCTACATCCTGTATTTATTTACACCAATGGAACTTCTTGTTTGAAAAAGGGCTGGTAACAGAAGCATTTCCAAAATCAAATTGTAAGATTTTCCACATGACTGTACGGGTTTTTCTTTCATGAGTTCTGTGAACTAACAGTATTAGAAAAGAAATCATACAGGCTGTAGGACCTACTGTGAGTCAAAAAAACTACTGGGAGTCTTAGAACTTTAGAACTCATTAGAATCAAGCAAATTACAGCTATATGGTAAGCCAACCAATGATCACAATAGCAAATAGCTCTGCTACTACAAACAAACTGCCCTTTCATTTCATAAAATTGGATAGAAATGCAAATTAGGTAGTAGTAACATAGTCCAGTTGTAATATATGATACAGTTCCTACTTTACATCTGCTATACAGCTCTACTTTCTCTCAGAAGACTACCCTAGAGCCTTATTTTAAAGAAATGTTGATATTTGATATGTGTGTGTGTGTATATATATATATACATATATATATATTTATACCTTTATATAAGCTCTGAATTTAAGCAAGGTTTGTATGGAAGCAGACAATTAAGGAAAAAAGCTCTCAGTGTTGCTTTTCTAAAATTAATTATGAAAACAGAGTCGAGAGTTCTCTATTAATAGGCTGATTCCCACTAGACAGTAGCCAAAGAAGGAGACTCCCTTCCTCTAGTTAGAAAAGATAATATGACATCCCATAGCTTGCTGGCAGTTTACCCCTGCATGGAAGAATTCAATCTATGGTCATTTGAAAATGGCCTTCTTAACAGATAGGGATTTTGGCTCAGATAAAGACTGAAAAAGGTGAGCAGGTCAAGGGCTGGACTATCTACCTTTACAAGCAGTACATACTAAAGAACCTGTTTAGCAAACAGATCAGTCCTGGGTGCATTGCAGTTGTACTGTTTTTAAGGGTTTAGGTGAATGTATGGATTTGGAGGTGGTTTTCAGCCACTGTATGACTTTTGTCTTTAATTTACCAGCAAGCCTTGGTTCTGTTTTGGAAGGTAACCAACCTATAAAATGTTCAACCTATAATATGCCCATCTAGGCCATATTTTAGCTTCACTTTATGAAATTTTTTTCACTTTTGGCTTCTTTGGCTTTTAGAGGCAGGAAAATATTGCTCGATAGGAAGGGTTACTTTTCAGTTGCCAGAATTCCTTTGCAGTTTTAATGGAAAGAAGCAGAACTTTTTGGGGGGAGCCAACATCTCATTTCCATTCCGCTCTCATACAGCCGCTGTTGTATCTGCAGGGCCTGCAGAATGTAACTGCTGCGGCAGGGCGAACAAAGGCGCCATTCAGCACGGAGAGCAGCTTCCCTTCCGCACCACTCTCTGGCCGTGGCGAGCTTGGCTGGAGCACGCTATCTGACCCACACAGGATTTGCTGCCTGAACAAAACTCCCCAAGGACACCCGTTTGGCATCCTGAATTAGTCCAGTGGGATGAAGACTTCCTTTTTAGCACTGGCGTGAGTGCTGAAAGACAGCTGTGGCTTGCTTTTGTTTCCCCACTCTTTGCATGCAGACGTATTCTTTGGGACCATACTTCACGAAACTATTGCTCATTGGAGCTCAGGTGGCTGGTTCCCCTACCCCAACTGTGTTCTGGGCTGGTATGTTCCAAAGTTACAGAAGCTGTGAGAGGACATTGTCTGTAATCTGCCGCCTCTGGAATCCCATCGCAGGGGTCATTTCCTGACTTTTATGTCCCTTGAAAGTTCCCACCCCCTGTAACTTTGTAAACTAAGTAAATAAGTGACATGTTTTCCCATATTTCTATGTTATGCACATAAAAGAAATTAGCTTACCATTTTGCTTAAGAAAATTTATATAGATGCAGTTGCCAATTTAAATAATCCAACTAGGATTAAGTTATAAACTGAATGTCTAAAGAGAAAGGAACACCTTAGTGTTGGTTCATTTTTAGATATCAAACTGATGAAAAGTACAAAAAAATTGTTAAAGTTTCATAAAAAGCTTAACGCTTTTTAGCAAGAGTGCAGAACAATCTTCAGCACATCTGTTTTTTAAAGAGAAAAACCAGGTCACAACTTTCATTTTCAAGCCCTAAATTACACAGTACTCATACTAGATTTGCAAGGCAGGCTTTTCTTCATAGATAAACAACAGATATGGTTGAGAAAGGCTAAACCACTGTTACTATAAGCACCATTTCAACAGTCACCATTATGAACTGTGTCATTACAACATCAAAAAAAACAGTGATTAAAGGGAAAGATAACCAAGCTAGGATTAGTTGATCAACTTTATTCCTAATGAAATATCATTGAAGCAATGGAAGTTTATGTCCTGGATGATTAAGGCCCAATATGTCTGCAGTTTCCTTCTACATTCCATGAACAGATATGGCAGAAATCTCCAGTGACTTCAGAGATGTACCCCTTATTTAAATCACTATGATCAGTACAATTGAATGTACAGTACAGTTCTAGTTTGAGGGTTTGCAGGCAAACCTCTCATTTGTGTGGTATCTTGTGTTTCCTTCTTTCTTTCTCAAAGTAAAAGTAAAACTATTTTATTTATACCCATCTCCATAAAATGTGGACTTCAGTAATGGATGAGTCACAAAGGATTGGTGGTTCAGTTCAGATATACATCCAGTTTCCAGAGTTTACCTGATCTCATCCAAACTTCTCCAGCTGGGAAATGAGATGGCAATTTCCTAAAAACACTCTGTACTATAACTTTGTAGTGCTTCCTTGTTTCATTCAGGACAGCTGTAGTTCAAGAACAGCATTTTGGTGTTTCCAATTTCAGTTCTGGCTGAAACAGAGAAACGCCAAGACATAACTTTGCAATAGCTTTCCAAAACTTTTTAAGAGATTAAGGAGATATTAAGAGATGTGCCCCCTGTTGGTTTGAATTTCATTTTCATTTTATTCTAGATTGGCTGGTCTAACCCTTTCCACACAATAATGTCCCCAGATGTTTTACTGACCAAGTATATTTTGTCCGGCAGCATTTTTCAAAAATAAAGCAATTTGAATTGAGTGTGAAAACTATCTGGCATGTAACTGCACAGAAAGATTCCTGGACTGTTGGCAAGTGTTCTTCCCAGCACTTTTTAACCTAGCTCTAAGATGTTGTATACTTCTCCTTAGACTAAGTGACATGGATAGATTTATTAAGAGTGTTGTGACTAAGAGTCATTTACACTACAGTAAATGAGGCAGAATACTGTTACATTTTACCTGGCAATATTTTCCTATATTAGGAAGTTCTATAGTTGTGTGAATAAGGATTTTTGGAACAATTGCATCAGGATTCCATTCAAAAATTAGAGAATAATCTTGAGCAGTGATGTTGCCTAAAACTTCTGACTTCTGATTTATTTTTATTGTATTTCTTGCATTCACTATAGGGAAATAAATGGTCCTCATCTGCAATTGAAATGGTTTAGTTATTTGCATAAACTTATTTGAGTAATCAGTTTTTAAACCCTTAAGAACCAGCTTCCAGAAGAATGAAGATAAATTGCAGAGAAAGCAGTTGAAGGAAACAACCCATGGATGTGTGACATACTTTGCATTATTTCCTTGTAATACTCCTGTTTCCTGTATTTTGACATAAACACATACATAAATGTATTTGGACTTTCATTCCTGAAATACAATTTTTTCAGCCTGCACTTTCAAGTCACACACCTACACCGCTCTTAAGCAGCAGTCTCTCACACAAGTATCCAAACAAAATTTATACATAAAACTTTCTGCTAAAAAAGCCCTGATGATACATACAGCAGCCTCACACTTGTAGGATGTCAGTGAATTTTAGTGGAATTTAATAGAGGCAGTGTTTTCCAGCTATACAAGCATCTGCAAATTTTGTTGCCTGCAAAGCTGTCTGAGTGTTCTGACTTTTCTCCTTCTTCCCTCATACTTTTGAATGATGAATTTTTAGGTGTTTGTACTGAAGAGGTACAGAAAGGTGAATAGAGTTTGAATAAGAAAAAAAAGAAATTAAATATAGATAGAATTAAAGAAACCAAATGATGCAACCAATATGATGCTACTGTAGTAAAGAATACTTAAATGGCCTAAGCAGCTGCAAATGGCAAGGATTGGTCTTCCATATTTCACCAAGGTATAGAGCATAACCTAATGAGAAGTCCATCCATTCTGTTTTATTCTCTTCTGACCTTTCAGATTATCTATAAATATATTCAATGCTAGTTG
Source organism: Agelaius phoeniceus (assembly GCF_051311805.1). NCBI lineage: Eukaryota > Metazoa > Chordata > Aves > Passeriformes > Icteridae > Agelaius > Agelaius phoeniceus. Next base: position 33,268,114 of record NC_135270.1, on the reverse strand, counting down.
TTTACAATATTTGGGGAAAAAGTTCTTTTGTTAGACATTGAATAAATGAAGGACAGCAGTAATCATGTAAATGTAAGCTTTTGCTGTGTTGTCTACTAATTACTTTTTAAAAATTACTCTAGGACCTTGTATCATCGAAAGGTCTCCAAGTCAGTGACTGATCATCTAACATTTCTTTTAAAAGTGCTAATTAGTTCCAGCTTTTCTATTTCTTCATTTCATCAAAATTCTTGGCCATCAAAAGAAAGTTCCTGGCAAATGTCATCTTGGTCACAAGGCAAGAAGCCATGAAATAAAACCAACTTGGCATCTTTGTTAGCCTGGTGAAAACTTTTAAAGAGCAATCAAGAAACAACTTCTTTTGTGTTTTATTAATGATAGGTCTGGCCTGCAAAACTATCATGGAGTTTCATATACCTCAGTGGAATACTTTATATCAAAATGTTTTGGGCATTTTTTTAACCTTATAGAAAACAAAGTGTTGTTATATCCCTTTTTTTTTTTCCCACAGGAGAAAAGGCTTTCTGTACAATTCCTTCCCTTTCCCATTAGGAAAAACAAGAAAAAATATTCTTTCCAGTTGAGTGAATATGAAACCGTATATTCTGGTTTGCTGAACTAATCTGAAACGTTTCAATTGAAGTCAGCACATACTGAAATCAATATCCCTCTGCAGCTGCTTTGCTATACATCTCATATGCATATTCCCTCTTGCAGGCTAGTGTTTCTTGGTCAAACTCTTTTCCAATCAGATGGATGATACTTCATCAAAGACACATGACCTGTTTATTAAGTGAAAGACTTCAGTTTGGCCATATGAAAATATTTCATTGTGAAAATGCTGAAATTAAGTATTTCCTTATTTCTGCACTGGAGTTTTTCAAAATAACACAACACAATAAGTAGGAATTTCAGCTCTAGTTTTGCTCTGAGATGAAAGGATGTATTAACAATATTATTAGTCTCAACCATATGACAGTCTGATTTTCATTCAGATCAAGTATAATTAGAAAGAATTTCCCATCCTACTAATACAAACTAAATTACTTCATTCTGTGGACTTTGGTCCCAAGTTTGCTCAAGAATCCCATAGGTTTCCATGAGGTTTCCAGAACCAGAAGAAGACAGCATTTGATGTGTTTCTTGCATTAAGGCCTGAATCTGATCCCACTGAATGGAGTGCATGTTTTGCCCCCAGCTTCAATGAGAGAGGATTGTCTTAAATGAATATTTATGGGTAGAAAAGCCACTGGGCATGTGGTTATCTCTCAATAAGCCACATCCTGCTGTGATTTTTTGCATATACAAATTATAAATGGCCACTTTGTAATTGAATTAACTTATCCAGATTCATGACAAAAGAACTTTTTAAAGTGGAAGTACTTTTACTCACTTGTGTTTGAAGTTGATTGCTAACATGGCTTTGATAGGGAGAAGGAGTAGATCACTAAAAACCTGTCTTGTTTTAGGGTCTAGTCCATGTTCTGATCAGAGAAACAGCATTCATTTAGCTATCTTGGATGAGGTGTTTAAAAGTAAAACAAAATATAGAATGTCCATCAACCACAAGCACTATCTACTGCACTATTGTTGAGTTGATTTTGGTTTTTTCATTCAGAACAGCTTCTGTGTAGAAAGCCAGTAACATCCCTAGCTTTAAATATTTGGGACCCAGTACATCTCACATATAGCTTTTTCCATTCCTTCCCTTCCCTTCCCTTCCCTTCCCTTCCCTTCCCTTCCCTTCCCTTCCCTTCCCTTCCCTTCCCTTCCCTTCCCTTCCCTTCCCTTCCCTTCCCTTCCCTTCCCTTCCCTTCCCTTCCCTTCCCTTCCCTTCCCTTCCCTTCCCTTCCCTTCCCTTGTTCTGCAATGATTACCAAAAAAACTATCATGACTTTTGTGAAGATTATCTACATAAATAGTACTAGCACTATTTTACTAGTATTGAAAACTGCTCTGAATGAACTTCTGGGTATAGGATTGAAATTCTTTCACATGTGCCCCTACTTTCATGTATGAAAAAAAATTGCTTTCAAAGCACTGCCAGCTTCACTGAAAAGCACTTCATGTTTACCATTATTTGTTCTTGTCAGGTAATTTTCAAGTTCTCCTGAGGCAGAACTTACCCAAGAAGTGGGATTTGAGATTCCATTGTGCATATTATTACCATTCCACAGCAGCAAAATGCTATCTTTTCATTCTTGTTTAACACCAAAGAGCTGTATTTCTGACAAACCGAATTCCCAAGGCTAATGTAGTGATTGACTACACCAAGAACAGCAGCCTTATTTTATTCATGTTTGGCAGGATGTTTTTGGGTAGTTTACATTCTTAAAACAAACACTTCTGTTTTCTTCATGGAACCCTCAAAGTAAAAATGGAAAATCATAAGGTTTTCTTTATCTATTCTGTGATAAAGTGGTAACCATATAGATGAAGGATACTCACCCACATTAAAAATAAGATCAATGCAATAATGTCCTATATTCATTTTCTTGTAACATATTGCTGTAATTATGTCAAACCAAAACATCTCTTACTGAAGTCAACTTAAACCCCCACACACAGAGACACAAAATCCTTTGAATTTTCCTTTTCATGGAGCAAGATATTCAAAATTTTGAGCCCAGATCGATTTTAGCACTATGAGAATCCCTTTAAAAATTTAGAAAATTGGTAAAGAAAGCAACCTATCAGTTTGTGACTGGTGGAGCTCTTTTGCAATCCATGCTAGACTATCCTTGTTTTCTTTTCTACTCCATCTTTTTTAGACTACATTGCACTGTTTGATTTCATCACTATGGAGCATCAAATAAAACCTGGATGATATTTTTACCAGCTATTTTCTCTTTCTTTTATAATTGTTCTCTGTCTCTTTTCTCTGTAAGAAAAACAATCAAAACAACCACAACCATAAGATAATTGAAAATCTGTTAAATTGCTGATTTCATGTTTTTTGGAGTCTGCAGAGACTTCCACACTCATTTCTATGAGTATTTATAAAGATAGAAGACATTTTTCTTGGTTTCAAAGTTACACATTTCAGTCTAAAACATCTTCTGCTAATTCATGAGAAGACAAAGTCTGAGTTTAATGAAATTGATTTCATGTTACCTAAAGCTTCTCAGTACAAGCCTGCTGAGTGCCCAGTTTCAGGGCAGAAACTATGGTTCCACAATTTTTGGCTAAATCATTCCCACAGAATAATTCCAGCAGAAGCCAATCCCTGCACCACTAAAATAAAGACTTGAGGAGACAAAAGAAAAGGTCTCACAGATGGTCATTTTGATGCTTGTCCCCATTTGATGAAGCAGAGCCCAGCTGCACTCATCCAGTGACAATTTCAGCTCAGCCGCGTTTTGCCTCCGCAGCATCGATGGCAGTGCACCTTCCCTGGTTGTGTCTGCTGGTTGGTGCTCAGCCAGTGTGTGCTGAGAGAAACCTTGGCTGGGAAGGTTCATGTCGGGCTGGGGCAAGCAAGGAGGCAACACAACAAGCAGAAACCACAAAAGGAGAACTCAGCCAGAGCCTGGTTTTCAGTTCTGCGTTCTTGGTACCACATGTTGTTTGTCCTTAACTCTAAAGCTGCCATGTCGATTGCTTTTGTCTTCTGGTCTTTGTTGGTGGTGATTACTGGATTATACAGGATGAATTATAGAAGCATCTGAAATCTAGTTAAAGATACACTTACTGAAGGGGAAAAGGCTGGTGTGATGGCAGATCCTGTACTTTCTGAATATCATTAGCATTTATTTTGATAACAACAAGGGCTGCACTTGTCCAGTGCAAGTACCCATTTATTCATTGCTATGAAAATATCAAATCAGAATTTTCTTTGGCTTAGTGTTTGTCTACAGTTTCCAAATTGATTTAGACTGTGAAATTCAGACTTTACAAGGAATTTAAGTATTTATGCATTTCAGTAGCTGCTTTTGGCAGCCATGTCTATACACCATTCAGGGTTTACCATAACTTCTGTGCAGAAAAAGTATTTAACAGTTGTTAAATACTTGTAAAGTTGTAAAAAAACTTCAAAACTAAAATATCTGTGACAGGTACCCTAACACAGTCTGAATTTTTAGTATCAACATTTAATTAAGGATAAATTTATGAGGCTCTTTTAACTGAACAACTAATTTAACAAGTTGCTGTTAAAAGTTGAAGTAATTTATACTTCCTTAATGTGACATTTCCTTACTACCTGCTCAATTTTTGTTTTTATTTTAAACATTTCCAGCTGTTGTAATTTTAATTTGCATATCCATGGTATGTAAAGTTCACAGTTATTCTTTATTCTGGTTCATCAATGTAGCAGATGTTTTCTCATTTAATAAAGCTTACATGTGTGACTAGATTTAGTTCAGCAGTTCTATAAAGCCAACTCCATTGAGTTGATTACTTATCTCATTGAAGCATGGCTTTAAAATAATCATAATCATGTTCTCCATGGTAACTTACTGAAAAAAAATGGGCAATATTTTCACCTAATGGGGTTTAGAGAGTTTCTGTTACTTGTCTGACTAGCTTTTGCTTATATCTTTTACCTGTGAAGGACAGGTTACTTTGTAGAGTAGGAATAATGTCTACTTTCTTTTCCATGTGATTTGTTTAGGGGCAGTTTTAAAAGACACACAAAAAGAAATTAAAATCCTCAGGTAACTTAAAGCAATGCAATATGTTTATATGACTATGGCATTTATAAAAGTTGAAGCTACATGGAGAATGCTGTATCTTCTGTCTAACAAAAAAAAAAAAAAAAAAAAAAAAAAAGAGGGTGTATTTTTCCTGTCTGTGTCTTATTAAAATTAAATCCAGCAGCAAATGGTAGCCATGGACTTAGATTCACCTCAAATTCCTTAAGCAGCTTTAGGACAAGTGAAACTCGATGGTTTTGCTATGAGAGATTTGTGAATATTTATTTCTTACCACATGCAGGAGATTTAAAATGAACTACAAATCTAAGTGTTCCAACTGCCATGTTCTCAATGTTTTTCCATGATATTGGCTCTGTTTCTCACACTTTCAGAAACCTTGTTTCTCTTTGGAATACGCAGTAAAACTGTGTGTCAAAATCCAGTCTCTGCCCATTAGCACTCCAGAAACATGAGCCTTTTATAAAAGAGATTATCCCATGCTTGTTCTTACACAGAAAACAGAAGCTGGCTTGCTGTTGGTGGTGTTTGGGATAATGGTTAGTGACATTATTTAGGACATGGGAGATGGAGAGCTAATGTCATGCTCAGCCTGAGGGTTTTTTAATCTACCTCTCTCTGCTCTGTGGCAATTCTGTAATCATCCACTAACAAAGCAGGATGGGTGAGATGTGGTGATACTGAATTACCACAGAACAACCAGACAGGAAGAAAAGGTTACTCTAGTCTCGCTGTGTAAAACTCAACCAAGTTATTTTACAGCACCGAATTGGCTGAATTTATAAGTAAACAGAGACATAAATAAGTCATTTTGTGACTGTTGTGAGAGTGTAATAAAACCAGTTTGCAATAATTACCTGTTCATATAATTCCCAGAAAATATTGATATTATTTAGACATCCAAAGCATCCAGCAGCTTTATACATTAGGCCTTCATCTACATAACATGACATGTTTAAACATGGCAATTGTTTAAGTATTTTGTTGCATTAAGAGCTGTATAGCATCTGTTTCCCATCAGACATGGTAGTTAGATGAAAAAAGTATTTCATAAAAACTTAAAAATTTGTTGTCTCTTTATGCTTGTGAAATTAGAACAGAATCGTCATCCATGTAAATGGAAAAGCTTAACAAATTATTTTTTCAAGTAGTTTATGCAGCTACAGTGGCAGTTTGAAGTTAGGCTCTTCTGACTGTCTTCCTTAGCAGCACAGAATGATCCTGCAGTTATTTTCATTTGTAGAGAGTTCTTGTATTCAAAATCTCACGCATTATTTTTTTTGTATTTAACATTCTAGAATACGCTTCTGCCTAATATTCTCTAGTTCTGCCTGTGCCATATGTGCAGGAGTATGAAATGATGGCAACACTCCAAACTTTAATACCCAAAGTGTATTACAATTCCTGCCATAAATTGGAGTATACATAGTCAGTTACCTGAAATTTGTACTGGAGTGGCCTGTGAAATATGATGCAGTGCTGCAAAGTTGTCTTCATTCTTCTTGTACCCTCATGGAGTCCAGCAAATGGAGCATCCAAAGGATTTTTTATCTTTTGAAGCAGTTATAGCATCCTTAATCTTAGGGATTACCAGCATCCATCTATTTAGAAGAGCAAGTAATCAAGGTGACTGTCTGTGGAGTACTCTGAATTCTGTAATAAAGTGAAATTACAAGTGAAAAACTGTAACAAATACATGGATGTAGAGAATACTGCTCCCTTTCAACTCAGGGTCACAAACAAGTCAGATATCAGTCACAGGCATTATGGTTTTACTGAGTTTTGGACAGTTTCTAGACACATTATCAAAAGAAATATCATCTTCATCTGTGTAAGATGCTGATGTTATTTGCTTCACATTCTTCAAAACTTACAAACACAGAAGTACAATAGTAAAAAAATCAAAACCTCACTAGCCAAAAAAAGCTGTCAAAAAAGTCATGGTTAGCTACTTTTTATCAACCTTATCTGAATCATTGCAACACCCTCAGGCATCAGCTAAAGATCCATGCTCCTTTCTCCTCGGTATTGCATACACATTAACTTAAGACTGTACAAAGTTTCTTCCTGTTTTTCCATTTGATATTAATAATTTGAAGGGGATTTTTTTCTCTCTTTGTTAGATTCACGTAAACAGATCCCAACTTCCGTGAAGTTAATTTCTCTCATGTAGAAAGAATTAGATTCAAAGTTCAAGGCTTATAAGAGCATCATCACCAATCTGTGGCACAGAGCACTGCTGCTGTATGCAGGGGGACACAGTAAAATTAGTCCACTTGAGACAGGAAAATCCTGAGGACTCTTTTCTTTCCCCTCTAGTTTCAGCTTCTGTTACCTGATCACACACATATGAGATTTGGGGGGATTTATGTTGGTTGCTTTCTTTTCCTTTGGGCTTATTATTGTGCCAGAAAGCCTGTCCCAGGCAAGATTTAGTCCAAGTCCTGCAAGTTAGATCCAGGTAATTACTTTGAGAACTAAACTTCAAATCCTACTTTTTTCCCAGGTAACAGGTAGCAGGTAGGTCAGTTTAATTTGTATCTGATTGTTTCTCTGTCGTTAAAAGGATTCCTGATGGAAACTGGCTTTTAAAATAAATCTGGTCTCTGTAGCAGGCTACATCCCGGTCAGATCATTGTTGGGAAGGGGGAATGAAAGAATATCTGAAAACTCCAGGACATTTAAATGAGGAAAAAATTTTAATGGGCTCTGTAAGAAGTTCAGTATCATAATACACTTGTAAAAAGGCTGAAAATTGAGCAAATTTTCCTAAGCCTGAGAATTTAATTAAATATGTTGTAGGTTTGAATAGGAAGATATTTCTTGACCTTTCTTCTCCTATGGTGGGAGAAAGAAAGAGTAATATTGACTGATCTCACAGGCGAGCATTCAAGATGAATAAATACATGTTTATACTAGGCTTTGACTATGTAAATTGATTTAGTAGAATGAGAATAAGCAAAAGCCATACACAATTTCTCGTTCTAGTAGCTTATGTGCATTTGAAGTTACTATTTGTTACATAAAGTATCAGAGTTATTGAAATCTCAGATCTTTAAAAAGAAAATTAGGATATTTCAAGCTGGAGTATGACTCAGAACCCTGTCCTTAAGATCCTTTGTGCTGTCTGAAAGATCCACAAAGCAACAGGGGAAACAGACTTTATATGAGAAGCAACAAAAATGCTGTCAAAAGCTAACATAAACAAATATAAAATACAGAGAAAAATAAATGTGTTTTGCCATTCTGTATGACTCAGTGATGTATTATGTTTAGTAGTGTCAACCATATGTGTTTAAGGCAAAAATGTGATTGTATTTCAGCTGATACTTTTTCTTTGATTTTACAATATACCTGAATGCTGTACAGCTCCACATTATTCACTGAGACAAAGGATGACAGCAAATTAATTCAATACATCAATAAATTACAATTCAATAAAATTCTTCCAATATGTTTACTGCTAAAGACAGTAAGAACAAAATAATCAAGCTCCTTTCTGTTTTTCCTGTTTGTCTCTTTGGCCCTGTTTTAAACACTTCATTGTTTTTCTAATGAGGTTAAAGGAGAGCTAGCAGGCAGTGTAGAACCCTTTTTACTGTATTTCTCTGAGTCACTACGTATCCTCAGAGATGATGGTATCTGAATCTGTCAGCTTGGTCCCCTCCTTGCATCTGGCATAGTTTCAGTACCACAAACAAGAACAAAGACTTGTTTAAAACAAAAAGAAGCAAGCAGCAGGGCCCAAAATTATATATGCATATTAAGAATGTGCACAGCTTGGGAAAATAGTCTGTTCTCTCCTACATTCTCCAGTTCATCCATTTCTTAGAAAATCACAACTATTCAAGTTTACAGTGATCTCTTCATAAGTTGGACATTCAGAGATTTATGGAAAGATGATAAATTTGACAAATAGCACTTATAGCAAGATGAGACCAGCTACTTTTACAGATTTTGACTTCCTAAAAAACAGTGCTGAAAGATGTTTCTCAGTATGCAATCATCTAAACATCTAATATGTTATTAGGGCAGAAGTAATAAAAGAGGAGTTATTATTTAATCCATTTGTGAATATTTTTGCTACTACAATGTTTCTGTATTGCCCCTCAGAGATGGCTGTACTGAAGTGATAGATGTAAGTGATAGATATGAAGTGTCTAAGCTCTTCCAAAAGAAGATATAAACATTACTGCAACAAATAAAGAAAATTCTCCAGAATGAATGCCATTTAGAAAAGTGGCTTTCATACATATTTGTTCAGAAAACAGAACAAAAACAAACTAAAAAACAAACAAAAGAAGACAATAAGTAAGCAACAAAGAGTCAATAGATTTATTTTAATTCAAAAGTAGAATACTATGCCCTAGAATGGTTCTTTACAAAATTTTGTGCTTTCTTGGTATTTGTAAAACTTTCTTTGATAATTGAAAAGTGAGTTCATAGACTATTACTTCCTACTGATTACAAAGTATTAAAAAAATATTTTCTGGTACAAGGCCTTTACAGAAGGTTGCTTACAAAATATATTATTTACTGATTTAAATTCTATAAAGGAAAGAGTTATTCCCAATAAGGCTTTTGCAATAAAGCCTGATCACATAGTAGAAATCCTAAAATGAATATACAGACAAAGAGGGCAAGGGAATAACAATTAACTATAAAGCTTTAAATCTGAACTTTATGATTCAGTGTTTCTCATGCAGTAATTTACTATAACTGAAATGAGGACACCGTGCCCTTACATGACTGATGCTAATTTGGGTCTAAAACATAGGACACCCCTCATAATGAAGTATGGGTTTGGGTGTGTCAGATATGTGTGTGGCTTCATTTGAAATTAGCTCCACAGCTGAACATCACAGGAAAAGGATATGCTGAAGTTTCTTCCCATATCATAGCAGAGAATGTCACAAATGAGTGATTCATTGCCTGAGCTCTATTTTCAGTTTCTCTTGTGTTTGGTCATCTTTCTCCTGTGTGGGAAGATGGCATGTCTGGTCTCCTAAGCCCCACTTTATGTGCAGTAGCTGCGACATAGCCAGCTGCAAAGATGAAACAAATGTAAAATATATCTCTTCCCTTTATTTTTCCAGTGGACCCATGTCAGACAGCTGGAAAATGTACAGTGACATTTCATTGGCTGTCTGCTCTTCCACACATGGTCTGTAACACACAGAGTAGTTTCACCTCTACCATGCACTATCCTGTGCTTCCTGTGTGGCTCTCAAGGCCCCTAATGTGGCGCTTTGGGATATGGTTTAGTGGTGAACAAGGCAGTTCTGGCTTACCAGTTGGACTTGATGATCTTAGAGGTCTTTTCCAACCATAATTTATGATTCTAGAGCTTGTAACAAGGCAGAGGGGTCACCATCCCTGGAAATGTTCAAAAGGCATGTAGATGTAGCACTTGGGGATGTGGTTTAATGGTGAATACAGCAGTGTTAGTTTAAGTTGGACTTGATGATCTTAGAGGTCTTGTCCAACCATAACAATTCCATGATTCTTATGAAAGGACCTCCATTATCCATGCACATCTGTGACAATCAATATCTCATCTTTTTTTTGTTTCTGAAGATGGCACATTTATGTAATTTCAAACAGAAGTATCCTTGATTTAATATGAATAACTATATTCTTGCTTATAGAGAGGACAGCTGATGCTATTTCTGGGGGAAATAAAAGAAAATTAATATTTAGGACTTTTTCAGGACCCTTCACAGTAAATGGAAAACATCAAAATTTACATGATTGTACTGTGGATTTTACAGGCTACATTCTCTCTAGTATGTACTTTTGTCAGGGTACAAAAGTCACTGAATTTCATGGAATAAAACCTGAGGCAGAATTTCTGTCCAGACCTTTCAACAAATGTTACTTAACCAGCTTCAGTTTCTAACCAGAGCCCTCACTGTATGGAAGCTACATATAGCTCTTGTGTTTCTGCAAGTCTTTATTTTCTGTTGATTATGTTTTATTATTTCAAAAGTCAGTTTCAACCAAGCCTGCCAAGCCAGAAGAGGCAAAGGTTGTCATGTCACCATGGATTCTCATGTACTGCACTACCCACAGTGTAGTATGCCAGGGTGTGGAGGACAAGCTCATTTATGTAGATAGTACTTGTTGATGATTAAATATTCCTCCTAAAATAGTAAAAGAAATAAGTGAACACAGTGCAGCAATAGAAAGAAATCTGCAGATGATTTACATACAAAATTGTCATTTGTCATTTGCTTGACAGTCTCCTTACTCTGAATTAGCTCACTCATTTTATTCCTCTCTTTTACCTCTTTAAGTTGTCCTACAAGCTGGCTGAGCGTTTTACTGTGCTAAATTCTGATATTTATGCAAGTGGACTGAGTTCTTGTTATACTTCTTTGTGCACTAGGAGCTGAACTTCAACACCCCTGTTGATTGTTGAAAAGATGTACGGTGTGTATACATGGAGGAAGAACAATTATGGGGCTTCCTTGCTGTTTATACTTGTTTTCTCTTCCTTTTTCCAGTTTTATGCATCTACTGATTGTTGTCACAATCATATTTCTTCTATGTGATAAAAAATATAATAGCACGCAAAAATGTATTTGACATCTCCTTCAGCACCTCATCTTACAGCCTTACATGTTTTACATCTGCCAAATACTTAAAACAAAGTGCACAGTTCTCATATCCTGTCCTCCCCACAGAGATTTGGTTGATCTCATATGTATACCCATTTCCACTGGACTTCACAAGCATCATGATAAATAGCAGGACAATTTGGAATGTGATGATCTTTCTGGCTTATTCCATTACTTTCTTTTCCTTGATGAACATTTTAAGAAAGATGCATTTCTTCCTCTGTGCTCACAAAATTCATTATTTCTTTGTATGGAGAAGTTGCCTTGTGTGCTCAATCACTTCCTCTCTATGAGAAATTCATTAGACATAGATACAGTCACTCATGGCATTTCTTAAACTCTGTTGAACATGTATTTCTGACAAATGCTACGTGTTCACTCCAAGGCATGATGCAGTGTTAGTCATCTTTATGTATTCCTACTAAAAATAGTCAACCCCACAGCCAACTATCTCTGTGTTAGTGGAAGCCAGCTCTGTGACTGTGGAAGGGTGACTAACTCCTGGAGCAAACACTCTCCAGAATGCCTCCGCTTACTCAGTTCAGCTAGGACATTTCCTCCACTCTCTACATGATTAATGTTTTAACCATTGTCTTCAACATTAGCTTTGTATTGGCAATGGTAATGAGAAACATTTAGTCTGAAGCTTTGTTCCAAGTTTAAAAGATGCTCTTTAGCAAGTTAAAGGGGATATCTTTATTGTTTGTACTGCCTCATGTTCCATTTTTGCTAAAGCACATGAGATCAAAGTATGCTCTAAGGCATCTTACACCACTGCTACAGTTTAAAGACTGGTCAATAACTAACAACAATTGATTGCTGTCAGATTTCACCTGGCACCACAGAAGGGGTCAAGGTGATAGAAAATGTTAGTATTTTACAAGAGAATGTGAGAATCTTCTTGCTAGCAGAGAAGAAAACTGTTACAGACCTGGACTAGGCCAGGTCTCTGCAATAATGGTTACAGTTAGCTACAAAGTGTACATTGTCATGCCTCCTAAAGGTATATGCATGTTTGTATACATTTGTTTGTGTGTAAAATATTTCAATATCAATATATACATATTATTGATAAATAAAAAGATGTATGGACAAAAACTGACACGTGTCATTTCCAGCTCTTATTTTGGCAAACTACATTGCAAGTCCTAGTCCTGAACTTAGCACTACAGGTCAGTCTTTAACTGAAAAAAATTTTCAGAAACCAGGCAAACATATGTCAAGCCAAAGAATTAACACCAGTTAGAAAGCAAACACCAGTTTGAACTTCCATCTGGAACCTGGAGCGTTGCTGTGTCCACTTCTGGGCCTCTTGCTTCAAGGAAGACACTGAGGTGCTGGAGCATGTCCAGAGAAGGGCAATGAAGCTGGTGAAGGATCCAGAGAGTCAGTCCTATGAGGAGCAATTGGGAGAGCTGTGATTGTTTAGCCTGGAGAAAAGGAGGCTCAGGGGAGACCTTATTGCTGTGTCCAGCTCCCTGAAAGGAGGTTGTAGTGAAGTGGCAGTCAGCCTCTGCTGAGGGACAGGACAAGATGACACAGTCTCAAACTGTGCCAGGGGAGGTTCAGGATGAACACCAGGCAGGAAGAAATCCTCCATGAAGGTGGAGCCACCATCCCTGGAAGTGTTCAAGAAACAATTGGACATGGCATTTAGCACTGTGGTCTACTTGACAAGTTGGTGACAGGTCAAAGGTTGGACTCAGTGATCTTGGTCTTTTCCAACCTAAATGATTCTGTGATTCTGTAATATATAAAAATAATAAGCTCAGAGGAAAAATATCAGAAGTTATCCTACAAAGTTGTTTTGATGACATGTGGTTAAAAAGATGAAAGGACTGAGATTTCAATCTTTATGGTTAAAGCTAAATATTTGTTTTGCTATTATATTACTGTTTGAAGAAGGGTTGGACATAAGCCAGCAGTGTGTGCTCACAGCCCAGAAGGCCAGCTACATCTCAGGCTGCCCCAAAAGCAGTGTGGCCAGCTGGCCAGGGCAAGGGAGGGGATTCTGAACCCCTACTCTGCCCTTGTAAGAGTGCAGAATGTCCTACCTGGAGTGCTGCATCCAGCTCTGGGGTCCTCAGCGTAAGAATGATGTGGACCTGTTGGAGACAGTCCAGATGAAGGCCACGAAGATGACCAAGGGCCTGGAGCACCTCTCCAGGCTCAGGGAGCTGGAGTTGCTCAGCCTGGAGAAGAGAAGACTTCAGGAGACTTTACAGCACCTTCTAGTACCTAAAGAGGGATTATAAAAAATGGAGAGACATTTTATACAGGCAAATAGTGACAGGGAAAGGGTTTTAAACTTAAAGAGGGCAAATTTAGATTAGATGTTAGGAAGAAATTCTTTACTCAGAGGATGGTGAGCACTAGAACAGGTTGCCTGGAGGAATTGTGGGTGCCCCATCCCTGGAAGTGTTTTGTGGCAAGCTGGATTGGGCTCTAAGCAACCAGAAATGGTGGGTGGCATCCTTGCCCATAGCAGGGGGCTTGTAATGAATAAGATGATTTTAAGGGCCCTTCCTACCCAAACCATGATGTTGTTCAATGATTCTCTGACTCTGTTTGAAATGAAGGCTTGTCTGCTCCCTGAATTTTGGACACTTTCCTTCCAGAATTTAAACAGAAGTGACAAGAAACTGTGGTTAGTTAATTTTATTTCAATGCTAGTCATTCTAAAAACAGCCATCTCCACAAGGACCTCAGAAATTAACAATTAATGCTCTTACTGAATGCTCAAAGTAATTATTTTTTATTGTTTCTAAATGTAATTTTTGTCAAGGACACACCACTCTCAACTAGTTTCCTGTCTGCTCTTGACACAGCAGAGATCTAGAACAATATTAGCATGACAAACAGAAATAACATCAAGGGGCATTATATACAAAGCAAATTACTTGCTTTTACCTCACTGACTGCCCAGACTGTCTTAATAAATAATACCCTGGCTCTGATTCAACTCTCTGCTTGCAGTCCTAAAAATTATGGCACAGACTGTGTTTCAATATGTGTACTGAAAAAGAGAGATCCATGCTCAAGGAAAAAAAGTAAAAACAAGAGAGAGATCAGTCTTTAGCTATCTAAACAGAAATAATCTCATTTCTAATCTGGCCTTGGAAAAGAGGTGCAAAAATATCTCTCATCTGGTGTGTGCAACAGTTTTAAAGTAGTATACTCTAGAGGATCAAATTATTCAGGCAGCAGAATGAGAGGCAAAACAAGAGCCAAGGATTTTGAATAAATACTACAGCTGTGGGAAATGAGTTGCAGAAATAAAAGGAGGAGGGACCAGCTAGTTTTGAGGGTAATAAGCATATGAAATCTCAAGGAAACAGAGCAAAACTGAGTCTGATTTATACCCTAAATAACTTCATTGAGTTCATTAGAGTTCCATAGGATACTGAATACATCATCTCAGAAATTGGTTAGTATATGATGGCTGTGAATAAGAGAGAGGGAATTCTGCACAAACACCAGTCCTTTTGTCTTAAGGCTTTTATATTACACTATTTCAGAAAACTTGGAAAGTGACAGACCCGGAGTGGTAGCTAGTGCCAACAGTATTGCAAGCAGGTGTTACACAACTCCCCAGCTCCCCCAGCTCCCCCAGCTCAAGTGCTCTGCCTTCATCCACAATTCCTCTGATGCTCTCAGTTTGGATCACTCTATGCTGTAAATTTTGTGATGAGCAGGGTAGTGCTTTTGTTACGCATACAGATGTGCAGCACTGACTAGAAACAGATCTCAAGATTGTTTCCACTCTAGGCATCTTGGCCTTTTGTCAGAGCTTTTCTGTTTTTCCATGCTTTTCAGTCCTCTGTGTTTGTAAGGTTAAAAATAAAATGGGCTGAGCCATCCAAAAGTGATTCTCCACTAGGGACTGTTTCTGCTTCTGCAATTCTGTTCTGTGCACCCTTCCTTCCTGTTGACTTTGCTGCCTTGGTTCTCCCAAGCTAAGTCTCTTACTGCCAGGGAAAAGACTTTGTTGCTCTCCCTCAGTCTTTCCTCCCCACCATCCCCATATGTGTTTGGGATGACTAGGAGATGAGTACTGCTTCATATGGAATCTTGCTTCCTGTCTGTCAGAAAAAGAACTCATTTCTGTCTGCAGCCAAAAGGTACAGAAACAAATAGTGAATCCTTATTTGCAAAGAAACTGTGCTTTATTCAAGATACATGGTGTCTGAAAATATACACGCAGCAGCAACGGTGACTTACTGTATCAGACCTAAATTTCTGTATGCCTGAGCCATCCTTCTGAAGTGGCCCTTTGAAGTTTCACCTGTTTTAATTATTGCCTATGAGCTTTTACAATTTTTCCTAGCTTTACTGGAGATAGAAGACAGAAACCTGAGATTAAGCCACAGAAGCAGTTGAAAAGTAAGCTATTTAGGTGGGAAGATCTTTCCAAGAAGAACCAGGAATCCAAGATGTTTCTCATAAAGGGTAGAAAAACACATGAGGGAAGCAAACCAGTATTGGGTGCAGTATCCTTCCAAAGCATATCATTGCAGTTACCTGTTCTCATGAAATCAAGATTAAATCCATTGGAACAATTAATATACAGAGCTTTTATGTCCTTTTACATGCTTAAATGCTGAAATACAGTTTTGAAAACTTCATATTTTTTTTACTATGGTTAATTGAAAAAAAATTGTGCATATACTTGGAAAGCCAAGAGATGGCTCCAAGCCACTGGATTCTTCCACACATCCTGTGACCCTGAACATCTTTAACTACAGGTGTCTTTATAAAGCTTTCTATCATGACTTTGGGAGAAGGCCAAATTATCAATTATTTCTTTTCTTCCTTCCAGGGGCTTCTCTCCCAAAGCTGGATGTGGTCAGTATTTTGGTAGACATTACTAGTTTCTGCAGGAAGGAAGGAGGAACCTGTATCACATGTATGAAACATAATCATAAGAGCTTTATTTTTTTTTTTTAGAGCAACAAATATAGGACTTCTTTTGTTATTCTTTCTTATGTTGTCATTTTCAAATATTTTCTATGGAATTGTTCTTAGAGTACATACACGTACATACACTGAAGAGGTTCACAGTCCACACATGAGAATTTGTTCATGAACCTCAAAAAAAAAGGGAAAATACTATTCTCACATCTGGCAGTCATTTGTTCATCATAGAACTGTGCATCTGAAAGCATTGCATAATAGATATGCAGGGCCAAAATCATGCTGGGCGTAACAGTACTGACGTCAATTCCCTTACACCACGAAAGAATTTTTTGTGTAGAATGCAAACTGTTTTCCTGAAAGAGAGAGAAACACTTCAGTATGGATTCTTATTGACTTTCTTTTCTTTAAACAGCTGGCAGTGGGTAGACATTGGCTTGCTGGCCAATTGCAATAAATGAGATGGACCACGAAAAAACCAAAAGGAAAATGGGTATGGAGACTCAATTGGTATTGAGGATTTGAAATGCTATGTGCTGTATGTAAGGGATGCTATTTCAGACTATCTCTAGAATGGTCACTTGATTTATGTACCTATTACAAGCTAGAAAACACAGAGTATGCTCCTGAAATGCCTAGGATTTTTCGTAACTAACATGCTTGGATCTCCTAGAAATGTGAATCATTTCCTACTAACAAAGGGTAAAATTTTTAGGTGTACCTATGTGACTTAAAAAGCAGAACTCTTCTGAAAAAGTGCAGGAGAAATTTGCAATTCTTGTACTGTCCCTTAAATTTTAAATCTCCAAGTACTTTTCCTCTCTTGTTTCCAAGGTGTCTGGTCCTTGGAGCACTCCCTAACTCACAGCGTTAAAACCAGGCAGACTCCTTTAGCTGGCACTTGAATTTACCTCCTGGCTTCATCTATTGTGGATTAGGAACAATTCTACTAGCAGATAAGCAGGAAGGAAAATTGCAGAAAGGTCATGGAAAACGGGAAAATTAATGTCTGGAAGCACCGACTGATGGCTGTCAAATTAATATTTCTCTAAGTTTTGTGATGTCGAATTTTGGGTTTGAAATCCAGAGGAGTTTTTGGGTGATCCTTTGTGTCCTAAGAAAGGCACACATTGTACATCTTCCTACAAGCAACAATGCAGATTATCAAAAATGTTAGCATTGAACCATAAGACATTATAAAGATTCGGGCTCTGCATATTAAGACATTACAAAGATTTTGAGTCCACATATACAATAAAATTATATAAACATTTATTAATCACACATCTCTGGAAACCTTAGCTGCAAAATTTCAGGGTACCTTTGTGGCTTTGGTGCAATAAATGGAATCTTTGCTATAAACAGAACTTTACCCTTAGCCCAAAATTGTTCCACAGATTACCTATGCTTTTTGCAAGTAATGTCTGTGATTTACTACAGGTATTTGTAATTTGCTAACTGTATTGTCCTGCACAGAGGAAACAGCATGACACAGCTTCCTCCCTTATTCCTCCATGTCTTTGGGCTCCTGACCCTGCTCAAAAGGAATTCCTGAACTTCTCTGAACAAAGTCTGCATTAAGTGCTGATACTTACAGTAGGCACAAAACTAAGTAGAGATTATGCCAGTCATAGCTTAACCTAAAATGCTAAATCAGATCTTTTCAGTTAGGAATATTACCACTTTAAAAAGTTGGTGGTTTGGTTTTTTAAGTTGTACAGCTCTTTTTTAGAGAATTATAATATTAAATGTACCTGCTGAATAACTTCTGTGTGGTTTTTATAAACTTCTGTTCCTTTACAGTGTTTGCTCTTTGATTCTATTTAGTGGGAACAAGGTCAGGATACATGATCTGGGCATATACACATTTAAACATACACGTACAAATATTTAAAAAAAATATTATGGATATATCCTTTATAAATTTTACATTGACATTGGGTGTGAATTTATACTTTTCATCTTGTTCAGCTAGTTTGCTTCAAGAGAAACTTCACTGAATTAAATTGAACTACATATAAACTAGCTGCTAGAAAGCAAAAGGAAAAATCTGTGTGTGTGTGCATATGCACAGCTTTGAATTAAAACTATTATTATTTCTTCAATTGAGCAATTTAAGATGGAAAAAATCAACATTTGCAACTTCAAACACAAAACATAAAATAACATCCTTACTGTAGTTGCAGTTAACCACATAGTGACTAAATATAGTATCAGCCTGTCTTCAGGATGTGTCCACAATAACAGATTACTCAAAATGTTCTGCTGCTATTCCCTACCTAATATTATGTCTACAGCAAAATGTGGAAGTTTAAAATATCTCTGTAATTATGGTAAACAGACAACAATCACTAAAATTGCAGAGTACTGTCCACTGCTCCTAACCTACAGGCTGTATATAGAAAACTAAATTAAACAATTCTGCCTACTGCTACTAGTCAAATGCAGACTGCATTCCAGGTGTTGGTGAAGCACAGTGGAATCATATTTTGAATGAGATATAAATTCCAATCCTGATTTTTGTTAAGATTTTTAGATGACTTCTAATTCTGAACAACTAATGTGTGTTTTCTTACTAACTCTGTTGAGAATTTTCACAGACATTTTAAAATGTAGAAGCCATTAGAAAAATGACACTATTTCCTCTTGCTTCCTTACTTAGAAATGGGGAAATTACTCAATGTGCAAAAACCTTTATTCAGGTTAACTCAATAATGCAAGCCAAATTCCTCTTGGAACTGAATACAGAAAGAAGCAGGTATCCTAAAGTGTCTCTCCAGCCGTGTTTTGAGGAAAGCGTTCCTTATTTCCGGGCATGGCTCCCACCCCTCCCTGCCTGCTCCCTGCCGGTGCCCTTCTGCTTACGTACAGCAGCCTTGGGGTGAGAACAGGAAGAGGAGAATCAAGGAAGCAGCTGTTCTCTGAATCACAATCCTCTTTGGATTTCTCTTACCAAAAAAAAAAAAACAAAAAACAACAAAAAGACACCAACAAAAAAAACCTAATAGAAACATAAGACCCAGAAGAAGCACAATATTCCTTGAAGCCACCTCTGCAGATGCTACCAAGAAGCTCAGCAGCACGGTGATAAAGAGGGATGCAAGTGCACACAATGTTTTTTCTTCACAGGTTGAGGTTCTCTTTCCATTTGGTTTGTACAGTCTGCAGGGCTGGATAGCCACAAATTCAGACTCATTTGTACAAATGGTCTGTTAGAAGCTGCCTTAGTTTGGCTCCAGAAGCTTCCCTTCCATCACCCTGACTAAAGTCTTCCTAAGTCCGCTTTTAGTATTCTCAAAGTTTGTATTTAAAAATCAGCTCTGTCTTTGCTATTTAAATATATATCCATTTTTAATCTACTTGCTTCCTGCCCTAAATGAGCATGTAGAGGCCAAAATCTTATATCAACACCCTGTAAGCAGATTTCTATCAAGACACTTACAAAAAATTTATAGATTGGAATAAAGGTTGTTTTGCAAATTCAAGAAAATATTTCCTTTTTTCATTTTAGAAACACCAATTTGCATTGTATATTTCTGAATTCTGATTATCTGTTTCTAAATTACTTCAGATGCTTTTTCAATGAATAGAGCTGTAAGATGTCCTGAATTTTAAAATAAACTTTCTTTTGTTTTTCATATAACAGATGAATTAGAAAGTTTCTGTACAAGATACTCTCAAAATACTTGTAGAATAGCCTAAAATCAGAGTAATTTGTTCTGAAATGCTTAGAAACATGACTGAAAACATAATCTATAAATATGGTTTTCTGGCCAGAAACCTGACCTTCCGTTCAGGTTTTGCTTGGAATTTAATCAACAATTAGACATTACTAGCAAGAGCTAAGATCACAAAATCATAGAATATCCTGACTTGGAAGAGACCCACCAGGGTCATTGAGTCCAGCTCCTGGCCCTGCACCGAATGCCCCAAGAGTCACACGCTGTGCCTGAGAGCATTGTACGGACACTGCTTGAACTCTGACAGACTTGATTCTGTGACCACTGCCCTGGGGAGCCTGTTCCAGTGCCCAACC
Organism: Agelaius phoeniceus; assembly: GCF_051311805.1. Classification (NCBI taxonomy): domain Eukaryota; kingdom Metazoa; phylum Chordata; class Aves; order Passeriformes; family Icteridae; genus Agelaius; species Agelaius phoeniceus. Next base: position 33,247,892 of record NC_135270.1, on the reverse strand, counting down.
ACCCTCTGGGTAAAGGACTTTTTCATGATATCCAATCTAAGTCTCTCCTGAGACAGCTTCATGTCATCCCTTGGGTCCTGTCACTGGTCACCAGTGAGAAGAAATCAGTGTCTGCCTCCCCACTTTTCCTCATGAGGAAGTTGTAGACAGCCATGAAGTCTCCCAGAGCCTTTTTTGCTCCAGGATGAACAAGCCAAGTTGTCCAGATGCTCCACATATGCCTTCCTCTCTAGACCCTTCAGCAGCTTCACAGCCCTCCTCTGGACACTCTCTAATAGCTCCACGTCCTTACACAGCAAAATAAATGTAAGCATTCCTATATTATTAGAATCATAAATGACTGTCCTTTTACCTCTTCCTCCATTAAATTGTACCCAAAACTGAGAAGTACATTCATTCACAACTGATCAATTTCCATGCCAATTCCTGAAAGCTTCTAAGACTTAATTCCCTCAGCTGCTATTTCCCTTGTGCTATTTAGAGAAACAAAAAAACAAAAAAAAAACCAAACCAAACCAAACCAAAACAAACAATCCCCCTCCCAAAAACCAAGTAAAAAAAACCCACCGAACACCATTCTCCAATAAAAACCACCATTGATGACTCTCCTTCCTTGCTTATAGTTCCTTCCTTTCTTTCTGCCTTTACTGGGGTTGTATTCTGTGTGATCCTCTTGAAAACCAGATACTCGGTCATTCCATAATTTATGTATCAAATCAGGTGCAGACTTAGGTTAACAGATATTAATATTCCCTAGACTGCCACTTGTTATACTCTTTCACAGTACAGCCACGTGGTTCTGAAATTTTATCTACATTCTTCCATTTTCCCATTCAAATCTAGATTTTTTAATAGTCTCATACCTTTTTGTGAAAGGAACCCAAACCATTGTATGATTTTATGATTGTGCCTCCTTGTAAAACCTTTACATTCCTTCAATGGAATAATACATGCATATGACTGATGGAAGTGGCTACATTGCAGAATACTTGCAGTTTTGAAGATATGGAACAGGTTTTCATGTGTTGAGGACAAAGTTCACCGCTCACATATTAGATTTCCAGTGTCTGACATGAAACCATAAAAATGTGGCCACAGCTTACTTGCAACATGTTTGTGGACAACATGAAAAATGCATAGACCTCATTGGATAAGGGAACTGCCACATTCCACCATGACTCAGTTTAAGATGAAACCATGATATGCGGTGAGTGCTGAAATTGGACATTTGCTATCTTGTTGCTATGGAGTCATTAAAAGTCACCATGGACCTTCAGAAACATTTTCTCACATTCACTGTGTTTTTAAGCATAGATGCTAATAAATTTCATAATGTACATGTAAGATGGTAAAAAAACTAGTCTCTCTGTTCTGACATTATTAAAATTGTGTTTTAAATTCCCATTCTGGTAATTTCTGTAGACCTTTTCCCATATATTTTGCATGTGGTACTAATATGGGTAGAAAAAAGAACTTTCCAAGAAGTTTAGTTGGTGACCTTGGATGACACTTTACATTTCATAAAGTGTGAAAACAGACCTAGTTAATCACTTAAAATATTTGTTTTCTTGATTAAACATTTGATGAATTCATGACTTTAATTTTCATTGCAGCTTGGGCTTCTGAATGGAAAAGTCACTATTGAAAAAGATCTTAGATGCCTGACTTGAATATTTTTGATCATCCTTTGTTAGCTTTAGCATTAAAAAAAAAAAAAAAGAAGCACACATTCCTGTAATATTTCATCAAGTTCTGACTAACAGAGAATCAGAAATGTTCTAAAATGTACAATTACAAACAGGCATAAACTCTGAGACATTTTTGTGGTTTCAGAGAAAACTGACTTAAGTACATACGTCTGGAAAGTCCCACCAAGAAGCCACTTCTGTATTTTCAGGAAATTAAGCAAAAAGGACTACTGCAATTTTTCTATTGTCATTTGTTTATTTATTTTAAGCCACATAATAAGCAGAAATTTGTGATCGTAGGTGCAGTATTTGGAGCAAAAAGAAATGTTTCGAAGATAAAAGAGTTGTTTATATAAACAACCATTCTGAAACATTTTGAGACCAATTCTAATGGTCTGATATTCTGTGAGACTGTGAATAGTGGGAGAGTTCAAAGCTCTGTAGCTGTGGAACCAAGTCATGATCACAGTCATTCTCTTAAGCGCTTTGTTTTTACTTCCTTTTTCTGGAATGACCCCCAGAGACTACTGGACAGATAAAAACTAGTAGCATATGCCAGAAGATGCTTCTGAAAAGTCTTGATAAAAAGGGTGACTGGAAGAGTAGTATCCTGAGTTATACCCTGAATTGCTACTCTTGAGCATAGGAAGGGCTGTACTAGATCAGAAGGACCCTGTAGCCCCACACCCTGGCCCCAGCACTGGTCAAGAGCAGGGACCTGCAGAAGAGTAAAGAACAGGAAGACTTAGTTGTCAACATTCCCTGGTATTTGGATGATCCTGATAACCAGCAGTTTGGAATTTAGACATTTCTTTATATAAGAGCCTTGCATTTGTCTAGCCCCATATTCTAGCACCAAAAATATCTGTGAGTAGATGCATAAAACCCAGTAAAAGTGGATTAAACATACACTTTTCCAGTCTCTTGATTCTTTCAGATTTGAGGACTTCCTAATCCTGATACCATTTGTGCAGTAATCCACCAACAGTTCTCTCTCCCAGTTAGACAACCTTTCCCTGAAATACTGTAAATTGCCATAATCCACAATGTCCTCTGGTAGCAAGTTTCACAAGGCTCCTACCCCTTCTGCTTTGAATTTAACTGCCAATAGCTTAATTTGATGGTCATTACTTGCAGCTGACAGAGACTGCAAGAAGTTGGTCCGTGTTATTAAATGTTAGAAGGATTAAAATTACAGCCAGGGGGATTCTGATGTAGCTCAGAATCACATTTCCCCTTTTCAAAAAGCAAATGTCTTCATCATGCTTACTCTCTGCATTGAAAAAAAGAAATTTCTCTTCCTTTTTTTAGGAAAGCTTACCAGATCAAAGGCTTTTCCGAATCTCTGAGTTTCTGGATTTCAGCAGTACTTTCTGTCTAAATCCCCTGGCAATCCAGAACCCAGGCAAAAGGTACTTGAAAGTTTTCAAGCATGAGTAAAGAATCCTCTTCCAATCCTGAGAAAACAGATAAGGAAACCTGGAAACCAGACTTTTTGTAATAATACAGACAATTAGAGACTCACAGCTGCCAAACTGAAGCCTGATCATTCAGGATACTTTGGCTCTGCAAAGCTGTGGGACTCAGAGTGAGCCCTAAGCTGCACAATTAGTGATCATGATGGAGGGATCCAAAGTTGAAGCCTAAGTAGAAAGCATCTGTTTCATATAATTGTTGTGCAATCTTTGCACCTTTGTGCTGAGAAAAAGGGTAAGTTCTGTAGCACTAACAGAAAATGTAAGGAAACAAGAATATTTTTTCACACTGGCATAGTAAGCACTGTAATTCTGTCATATTTTTGCCACTGAAAGAGTGATGAGCTCACATAGTTTGTACAATCACAGCACATGCATACCGGGGAATGTCCAGCAGCAGTTAAAGACACTGTTCCTTTGTTCAGCTGCCTCTTTGGTGTTGTGAAGCATCTGTCTTCTGATAATGCAGCCTTTTCATATTACTACCTTACACTTTGTTTCTGTTTTCTATTTTTAGGACAAGGTCCCCAAATGTCTTACCTTACTAAAGGCAGAACCTCATATAGAGTAGGCATTTCTGTAAGGGTTTCGTTCTGAGAACTGTAAGCAGTGGTGTGAATTTACAGAAGAACCATCCTGCCATCCTGTATCCTGCCACTCCCCCACACAGCACAGAGCTGTGGGCAGTGTCACAGCCTCACCTCACATAAGCCTCCAAGCAGACAAGACATGGCAGCCAAGCCTGCACACACCACCATGCCTCAGTGGAACACTAAGGCTTCCTGTGCACAGTGACATACTGATAAACTCTTAATTAGCTACTGTTTATGAGTGTCTGCTTCTACTGCAGATCCTAATTCATTTGCCTCTGCCTAAACTATGTCTCTATGTGCCAAATATGGATTATATTGCAACTGGTGTCCTCCTGTATATGCCTATACAAAGGATGATTAGCTGTAAAGCCTTCTGAGAGACATTTTATATGGAAAACTACTTACAGAATATATCGTGTTGCACCAGACAGCTGCCTAACTGCTGGAATGAATATCTTGGCATTTATATGCCAAGATTGCCATCCAAAGTTACTTGTAACTGTATCTACTACAGCAAATAAACTATTTGACAAGTAACATTTTTCTGACTCCCAGTTGCCCTGGTGCTCAACATTATACCAGCCCAGCACGAGGGTGTCATTATGCTTTTTCTCATGTTACCACTCTCTGTGGTCTACTGTGTTGTCACTCAAAATTTCAGATGTCTGTTTCTAATTGAATGCTTCCTTCTGTGATAATAAAGGTGATTCATATAGTGATAAAATGTCCTAAATATTATATGGTGTTTTTCAGAACACACCAGACACTTCTGCTTTAATGCAAATCAGTACTATTCTTTCATTATATGCATTTTTATCAAAAGGGGATTAAAAAAGACAGTTAGGACTACAAATAATATGACCTCTAAAGAGTTCTATGCAGAAAAGGTATAAAGATATAAATATAAACTTTTTTTCCTTGCACTGGAATCAGTGAATGCATTTCTGACACAACTCCTTTTGTGACAGTATGTATATTCTATGGTGTCTTCCCTCTTTCAGACACATGACATTCTTTCAGAACATGTTCTTCAGTAAAGATGCTGAACAATATATGCTGCCTTTGAGCAGCAGTTGAAATCTGTGCTTCTGTTGGAGTCCCTTGTCACTCCCACAAAAAAACAACATGACTGTACTGAGTAGAAGTGACCTCGACTTTTATTTATACTGCTTTTCTTTTATTATTTGCACCTGCATTTAGATTTCACTCTATTTTAAACTGCTCTGTCATAGGTCATAATTTATATTTCCCCACCCTGTCTTTTAATTGGCATCCCAATCATAGTAAAGCTTGCAAAAAAGAGAACTCTGTAGAGCGAAATAGGGAGAAACTGTGCAGGCTGTTTCACTAGAACAAAAGAATTTTTCCCTCTTCAGATACCAAGAGGCTTTATCTGTGAACCTAATGGGTCACCTTATCTCTAAAAATTCACAAACATGCTGAAGGCCTGATTTCCTGCCACTTTAGGTTTAGCAAAGTAAAACGTGTTACAAAATTATCCCTGTGGCTTGCTACTTAATTTATCTACCCAGTATTCTTCTCAGAACATGAAAGGATGGGTTAAAAATAATATTCATCCCACCTTGCCACCCACCTACATTGCCCTTTTGTACCTCTCTGAGCCTTTCCTTTTCTGATGGACATGGGAGTGACAGCAGAACTTCTTAGTTTGGCTGCCAAATCCTCTTTTCTTGTGGGAGTTGGGACACCTGCTAGTAAAGGTACCTGCTGCATATTCAAATTTGAAGGTCATTGTCTGGCTTTGTGCTACTACTTAGGTAGTAAGCTCAGTGCTGATAATACAGGATCCCTTCCTTGGAGCTTTAACCCTAAAAGACATCATTTCCATTTGGCAGTAGTTTCTGATTCACATGTTCACTGAAGTCAGGCTTCCTCTTTTGAGAACTGGAGGAAACTAGATTTGTCATTTGAAATGTCAGCAGCTTTCACATAGCAAGAAAAAAAAAACAAAAAAGGACAGGAAGTAAAGCCAGTGATTTGTATTTCTATCATAACACTGGCAAGACCTCTGAAACCTCTGAAAACAGGAACAAGAACAGGTCCTGGAATATTTTAAGTGTGGTGCCAAGTTAGTTCTAACCTGTATCTATTAAAAAGTACAAGTCAGCAAGAACATAAAACACTGCTGATTTATGTTCCTTAATCTCCTCCCAATGTCATATTACTCTCATTGTACAGTTGGCTTTACAAGCTCCAGCAAAGGACTGGCATCACCAAGGGCTATGGAAAGCCCTGTGTACACATGTAGAGAAAAGGAAGGTCTACTCCTTAAATAACAATCTTATTTCTCTCAGTGTGAGATTGGAAATGGTAACATACCACTGTCAAAATACACTCTAAAAAAAAAAAAAAATCAAGTCAGAACTGTCTTTTATAAACTATTTTACAAGCAACCTAAGGGCATTATTGTCACATGGACAGAAAATCAGTTTTTGTCAGAACAAAGTTAATTACAAAATCTAGCCAATATTTACATGTTCAAAAGCACAGCTACATAACAGCAATGCAAAGAGCCTCTGTGCAGGAGTTTCTGATCTATTGTCCATTAAAATGGGATTATTTGGCCTATTTTCAGAAAATCTACCTTGAATCAGGTCAGCAGTCTGGTGACTTTACCCATTACAATCACATTTCAGTGCATTCACCACAAGAGAGATTGAACACAAGACAACAGACATGAAACTCAAGAATCAATAAAAATAAAAACTGTGGAAAATGTAGTCTGAGAGCATCACTCAAAAACCCAAGGTGAATGAAATGTTTGTAGATACAGGAGTGCCACGTTTTTGACACAGGATGACAGGTGGGTAAAGGTGTGACTCAAAAGCGTTTACTGAACAGAGAATTAATCTCAATATTATAAGCAAATTTGTGCCACAAAGGAAAGTCTGAGAGAGACCATATGGCTTTAAGTCAGGAAAATAACAGGTTTGCTGCCTGTAAAAAAAAAACAACTGTCTTACTGAGTTATGTGGTTTTGATGGCAGATTTAGCAAATGATTGGCACAATATAATAGAGTGCAATTTTAAGAACCACAGAATTATCCTACATTGGTGGTACATGCCTTTATTGTATGCACTGAAGTCTCAGCCTGGCTCTAAATGTTTGTGTGTATCTCTTTTTTAATATTCATTATTCTTTTTTTTCACAAAAGATAGTTTGCTTGAAGCAACGTGCAATATATTATTCAATCTATCCACTGAATTTGGCTTTACTTATTTGGGGGAGAGACTCTAAAAGCAATTTATTTCTATTTGGAAATGTGAAAAGTTAACAGGAAAATTCTGTTAGCTTTTGATAATTTCTTTTTATGGATGCATAAGTCAAAATAGAAAAAATTCACGTTGGACAAATTTTGTCCCATTTTGCAGATGAGGTTACATTCCTCCACAACACTTTAAAAAAAAAAAAAAAAAAAAAAACAGGCTGAGGGAAATCACTTATGTGTTTAGTCTAAATATTTTTGATGTATACAGAAGAAAAAATATCTGATATCCTGTTAAATATTCCTGGAAACTGGTGGTGACCTCTTACAAGCAGGAAACTCATGGCAGGGGACAGAACACGATGCAGTGGCTTCCAGATGTCACACCTCAGCTGCACAGAAATGAATTTATGCTGTGTTTTGACTAGAGAACTAGTAGACAACAAGTGCACTAATTCCTTTCCATGGAGAACATCCACACTGCTCCCTTCTCCAGTAAGAGTTCCCAAAAGCCCATGGGGCCCATTGGCAAGGCTGGTCCTGTGTCAGCTGGCTAAAGGAAGCAGCGTGGGGGGCAGAGGGGAGGAAGGCGAGCAGGCAGTGGGCAGAGCCCCACTCCAGCACACTCTGTCCCCCTGCTGCCATGCTTCCTGCCCAGCCAGCAGCCCCTCCCTCCCAGCCAACCCTGCTCTGGCAACAGACCTGAGCAAATTACATGCGTGAAGTCCACTTTAATCACAGCCCTTGCAGCCACAGAGACAGAACTTGTGATGCCTCTTCTCAGTAATTCACCCGAAGGCAGACCGACCAGCTGAGGAAATGAGCAACAGCAATTCCCCTCAGAACATTTGCACCCTCTTCCCAGTACTTCCTCATTGTGTCTTTTCTTTCTCAATATAGAACTTTAAATATATGTATGCATAATTCAGTTCTGTACTACACAGCTTCTTTTGTGATTTTTCCTATCCTTTTTCAGTTTTAGCATGATTCTTTCCATATTTCTCAAATGTGGGACTAGAAAACATTAACAAAAAAACCAAATCTGAAGTGCTTCCTAGCAGTTTTTGCATTTTCATGATGATCTTCAGTCTTCTGTGTAGCTGTGAAGAACCTTTGTCTAGTTTATCAAAATCTCTTTTGACCACTTTTATAAATCTAGTCAGGGTACCAACTCAAGCGCATAACAGCAGTCCTAAGTGCCCCTAAATTACCTTCAGAAAATACCTGAGATGCCTCTCTTCCATTTACATGCCTGATTAAGTGCTTATTTGCTATGCAGAGCAAAGCTCTTGCTTTGAAAGTTCTGTTTACTTAACAATTATCTTTTTGAACTAGAGTAATGCCAGAGGTTTCTACTCTGGTATTTCCAAATCCCTTCTTGGCATGGTTAATCAATCTAAAAGCCTTTTTCTTATTTAAACAGAAGACTGGATTTATGAAGGCCACAAATCAAGTTTCTTTACTTGATGTTATAGTTTGAGTAGTCTCTGAATTTCTCATCTGTAATATGAAGACACTGACCTACAGGCCAGCTTAGCAGCTCTGCACTACTCCAGTGAGACAAAACAGTTTTAACTGCTGATAGGCTTTATAGAAAGATAATTCTTTTCACTTTCCTTCTGCAGCTTCAGTGGCTACTGGATGATTGGATTTTCCTTTTCCAAAGACTTGGCATGAACAGCTCTCTGGGAGAAAGCAGGTGTGCTCCTCTCAGATTCATCTCTGCCTGAAATGTGGAGCTTAGACAGTGGTCCTTTAACTTGTCTGAATGAAAATTTTTTCTTTGTTCACTCTTTGTTCTTTTTCAGAATCAGTTCACTTAAAGGAGAACACCTTCTGGTGGGACTGGATGTTATTTTAGCCCCCAAATTCAGTAAACAGAAAGAATTTCTTTAGCTATGTTCACAACCCTCTTAAAAGAGGCTATCTTTGTGATTTCAAGCATGCTTCAGTATTTGCCAATATATAAGGAAAAATATGTATATTTTAATTGTTTCAAGAATAGCCTAGTATTAAATAACCATAAATCAGTTGCAGACTGGTTCCAGCTGAGATCACAACTCAAAATTCCAAAACTCAGAACAGAGCCCATTGTTTGAATCTCTTCTATCTAAAATTATATGAATCCTGCATATATGTGGCCAAAGTACAACAATATAGACAGTATCAATTGTTTTCTGTCTCTACTTAGCTGTTTTCAGGGCCTCAGTCTTGTCACTTTATCTTTCTCACACTCAATTTCTCCTGCTATAAAATGGTGTTAAAACTGTACTTCTTTGTAAAGAATTATAAGATAAACTGGGGAAATGTTTCTGTAGTCCTGTAGTTTTATTATAGGAATTGTGATCAGAACCCTAAAGATTGCACTGAATATAAGCAAAAGATTTCTATGCCATTCATCACAGATACAAAACCAAAATATTTTTCTGGATATCAAAAGTGCACTGCAGTTGCTGCCCTCCAAGTAATTATCCATTTGTGAGTGACAGACATAGTTACTAGGTGATGTATAGCACAGAGTATTGACCTGAGGACTTCCAGTAAAATGGATACCCTTGTTCACCTTTAGTCTGTGATCTGGCAAATAAATGGAAAGTCAGAGGATTTAAAAGGTTTCCACATTTGGTGTGCATGGTGGTAATAGTAAGACTGGCATTTTTTAGGGAAAGCATTATTTAACCAAAAAATATCACCACTTTTAAAAGACAACACACATTTCTGGCAAGCACTTCTCAGTACAGCACAGCAATGAATCTTTTACTGCTTTGCACATGCAGGTCATTGCCAATTATGTAAATAGTTTCTAGATAAGAAACTAGAGAATCTCAGATTGGGCAGTGCTCTTTACTAGGATAAATAATTCAACAAATATAGAAATAATCAACCTTGGAAAGTCAGGTTTATTTTAAAAAAACATAGCACTTTTGCCGTAAATTTAGTTAGCCAGTCCTTGCATCATCTTGCCTTACAAATTGGCCACATACTCATGCTGACCTAAATTACTGGTTTGTAATTGGACACAACCTTTGAAAAGTTTCTCATTTGGGACTGAACTTTTTATGACCTGCATAGAAAACTGCTATTTGAGGAAAAAAAAAAAAAAGAAGAAAAAGAAGATCGTAATTTGAGCTGATGAGTTTTGCTCATAGGGAGACAACAATTGATTTGAGAATTTAATTTACATAGAGATCATTCCAAAAAGCATTTTACAAATACAAACATAGAATGCTTTTCTGCAAATAAAGAGTTAAATCTGACCCGTTAAAAAGCATTTAAAGCAATTTCAGAACATTTTCTTTTGGCTTTCCTGTCCTTTCATGCTTCCATGGATGAGATGCAAAACAAGTCCTTCAGCTGGGATTTCTATGCAAAGGTTAGGTCACCAGCCTAACTGCTGAAATTGGTTGGTTGTCCCAATGACATATTAGTGATTTGCTAAATAAAATCATTCTGTGCTGCAGATTTATTTGCCACTGCTGGGCTTATATATGTGGACAACAAATATGAAAGTACGGCTTTTGCTGTAGCCAAACAAACCTGAATTTGAACATGCCCAGTTTAGAAACTGCCAGCTAGATCCAGACAAGCTGACTACAGATAATATGTGGATTTTGCCTACAAAGCAGGGGTCCAATGGGTCAGAGTTACTTCACTTACAACTTTTCTTCAGAATGCTTTCTCAGGATGTTGTAGACAGTCATTAAGATCAAAAATCTGCTCAGCAAAGAAAGTGTGACTCATATAAGCAACAGTTTGCTGAATCATCCATTTTTACAGTTGAAGGGCTTCACTCATTCTTCTTGAATAGCAATTGCAGAAATGCAGCCTAAACTGGGTATAAAATGCTCCTAAATGTGGAGATGTTACTTTGTACTCTCTGCACTCAGTTAGTTCCAGTACAAATATCACTCACCATAAAGACCTGTGGCAAACAGGACGTGAAGAAGAAAATACAGGGCACAAAATATTCTATGCTATCGCATGCTCTATGGAATAAAACATACAAATTCACACACACACACAAAAATAGGGGTTACACTGTTATTTATTTTGCACTGTTATTTAACAAGTTGCTTTGTGCCAAATATTCTACTATTAAGGTTTATAAATAACATTATGTTTATTTAAAAAAAAATTAACTTATTTCAAACCAGTTACTAGTGCTAACTTTGCCTTAGAAAGAGCTTGTTTTGAAAAAAATTTGAGCATGTTCACTTCATTAATTTTGTGTTAGTAGTATAATATCAGAGTTATAAGTGCTTTTGGTAGTCATTACGTAAGTCAGAACTTAGTTCCTTATTTTTAATTGACTTATAAAATAGAAATAATTAAATAATGTTTTGCAGTATCAAAGGATCTTCATAAAAGTTTCATTATTGAATGTAACTTCTATCTCCACTATGCCTTTTGCATAAAACCCCCAAGGGACTGTACAAATATTTTAACCTAAATCTTACAATCCTAGCATGAAATACTGATAATAAGTGGGCTCAGGGGTATAGAAAGAGTACTATTAGATATTAGGTTCACTGATCATCATCATGATCAAAAACATCCAGGATGGAGAAGAAAATAAAATGAAAAGTACCTTGCATCAGAAAGTCAGCAAAAAAAAACACCAAGGAAAGCGCTAAGACCAGATTGGTTGGATTCAAACTTCTGGTCTTTTCAGACTTGTAACTCCATTCATCTCTGAAACTATTTTCAGTGGAAATCTTTTGTCATAAATGTATGTTTTATATTTGTCTATTTCAGAAGTAGTGATAGCAGTGCTATGTATTATTATAGTGGTATATATTATTATTTCCTTCATGTGCAAAACACCAGTTTCTGGCCACCAAGGAAACCCAAACGTCCATGATCTCAGACCTGAAAAAAGTTGGGTTACTGGACAAAAACTAACCTGTACTGAGTTACAGCAGCATGGATGTCCATAGGTTACTGTGATTAAAGCACCACCAAAACTTAGCTTGGTTCTCTGACTTTTGTTGGAGCAAACTACTCTTTCAACTTTTCATTTAGAGCTAAGCCTGCTACCAGAAGCAGCTTCTGTAGGATGTATTTCTTGAACACTTTAAAATGATGTCAAGAGAAGTACTAACACATAACAACTCGATGC